>NW_028288637.1:0-171727 GCF_059628265.1 Tinamus guttatus
AGTGGCACGACCTCACCTAGCTGTGCACTCCACTAGTGAGTTCCACTGTTTAATTGCCAAATCCCATACTCGTCGCCAATTATGTTCCAGATGGGCTCGGGATTCGGCAATAATCACGCAGAACTAGGTGACTACATCAAGCATTTATTCAGGTGAAAGCACAGAAAAGAAGCAAAGTATGGATAACTACTCACGAGGTGATACCCGCTGATCTGGGTCCGAACATCCTCTCGAGCTGGCAGACCAGAGAGAGAGTTGCTGGCCGGCTCCCACAGAGACAGCATAGCCCTCAGAGTCAGGAGTTTATTCTCTCCCCGCCCCCCTGCTCTCTCCGCACTGTCCACTCTCTATGCCTGGTGCATCCTGGCACGTAGGGTCAGTATGACCCAGGAGGCAGGCCGGGGGGCAGACAAAACTCCGCCTCTAGTTGCCTAACTCTCCCCTCCGGGTGCACAGGCGCGCATGCCAGTCGAGGGTCCCAGCCCTCAATTCGAGGGTCCTGCCTTCCTCCTCCTCTTCCTCATTTCCGGGTGTTTGACCTCCAAAGCTAGTTTGGAGGACGTCTGCAGTTAAGTTGGCTACAAGCCCAGCCGAGTGGCCGCCTTCAACAGGTTTCCAGAGGGGGCTGCCTGTGAACCGGGCTGAGCAGCTGCATCCCTGCTCCTAATCGCTCAGCCTGGGCAGGCAAACATCTTCTTTCCCAAGGTCTGGCCTCTTCTTCTCACAGGAGATTTTTATGACTCTACAGATCACAGAAATTTCCATCTCCAATACACCTTATTATTATTGGTGTTTTAAATGGGCCACTTGGTAGTAGCAAACCCTAAGCACACGGCTTTGGGGACAGTGCCGGGACATGCAAGTGGCTCTCAAGAAGAGACAGTCCGGATTTGATGCTGGATATAAACCAGGCTGAACTTAGCTCTGGAAGGAGCCAAACAGACCGAGCTGGCTTTACCAAGCCCTGTTGGATGTTCCGCAGCTCCATGCAGGGCCACGTTCAGTTGCGGGAGAGGGAAGAGGGCACTGTATAGGGCTGGTCAGCCCTGTGGAGGTTATGAGCTTAGATTTGCGCTCAAGAGAAGCTGCAGCTTCCCAACACATGCCAGACCCGGAGCAGAGCAGTTCTATGGCACCACACCCATGGCATGAGTCACCCACAGCCGAGTACCCACGGGTCATCGCGAGGTGGCTTTCTGATCATCCAGTATTCCAGAAAAGCTCCTGCAATGGGGATCCCAGGCTGGGCTCTTCTTTGTTCTCAGTTCCCTTCTCTGGGGAACCAGCTCCCAGTTCAGTGACCTTTGGCAGGAGCTTCCCTTGATGCCTGGAAGCAAGGGCAGCAAGGACCATGCGATGCCAACGTGTCTGGCCAGAAGGGCTGGATGAGTAGGAAAGAGCCCTTTTTGACCCCTCTGATACCATCTCAGACCTAGTCCATCACTGCCTTGCCCAAGCAGCATTAAACCTGCTAACTGGTCTGAAATGATGCCAGCTCTGCCTGCGCTCACAGCTCTATCTACCCAACAGCCTCCTGTGAGGGCAACATCTGGGAGGAACGAAGAACAAGAGGAGGGGGCTGGAAGAGCCCTTGTGTCACTGAGTGCAGTCCCTGGCTCTTCACAAAAACCATCCAGAGAGCCAAACTACTCCAATTCCATCCTTCTGCTACTCCCTTGTTGCTAACCAACCTTCTATTTTCCACCCTGTATGAGTGAATGGTCTGTTTTCATTCAAGGGGTTTTCATGGCAACGCTCTTCAGCACAAATAGCCCTTCCTCCTCCACGATGTTCACCTTGGGTATTTGGAGCACGTACACACCCGCTCCCAGCCTGTGCTTGGCCAGGCTGAGCAAGCAGGGATGTGTGAAGAAGCGTTTCCTTCTCTGCACTTTTAAGTGAATGTTGTTGTTAACTTCCCTAGGTGACCCTGGGTCCTTTTATTAACAGATAGCAAAAAAAGCAAAACAAAACAAACACACACAAACCCCTCAAATTCCCCCCAAACTTTTGCTTCCTCTCTCATCTCAGAGGGAGATGGTGCCTTAGTTCCCTGCCAAAGGCTCCACCTTGCTCCATCATCAATCAGTTGTGCTACTCCCATCCTTGCTTATCTCCCCTGCTGCTTGCTCCCACTCTTCCTCTCTCCGCCCATCCTCCCTTGCTTCCCGCTCTTGCCGCTGGTTGCCAGCATGGAGTCTGTGCCCGTGCTGGATCCTGGCGGGTAAAGCAGAGCCCTGCAACCTTTATTGAGGGGTAAAGTGGTGGGATGCCCTTTATGGTGTTTTGAAAGGAAATTGTACAGGAACAATGTCCCAAGCCGGGTGTCTATTGAAAATTTTTCACAAAGAGACTTTGCCACAAGAGGAAAAGTGGCTTAATCAGTGCAGCTAACCAGAGAAGGTGGCTGAGTGTCCCTGAGGATCTGTAAAGTAAAATATAATGGGTAAAGTGATATATCACAGCCCACCTACGCGCCTTGGCAGATCCCGAACGGTCCTCGCTTGACCCCGAGCCCACGGTGGGCAGGACAGGAGAGTAGGACAGGACCTTCAAAGGTGGAAATGGAGCCACGGAGACTGCCCTGCTTTATTTACCCCACTTAACCTTGCCCTCGACGCGGGCACAAGCAGAGGGGCCCGCAGCACTTAGGCAACACGCGGGGCTCGGGAAGAGGAAACCGTCCCTGACAGCCACCCAGGGCTCTCCGGGGCTGAAGGATATTTCTGCCGCCCCCAGCTCGGAATCTAATTAAAAACAAAAACAATGTGGAAAAAAAAAAGTCCAGACTGTTTTTTTCTGGTCATTTAAGTGTAAAGCCAAGTTAATGGTAGGAAGCAAATTGGGACAGCACGAGAGAAAACTTGGGGACATTTCAGTAATCCTGTTATCAAAAGCCATAGGTATGTGGGGCACTCTGAGAAGAGGCAGGGAAACCACAAGAACCTCTTTGTCCCACTCTTTTACTTCAGGTCAGAGTGGGAAGGACCCTTGTGGTTTTCTGCCCCATCTCCTTATCCCCACACAAGGGCTTTGGTTCCCCAGTTGCAGAAATGTAGTCCCTAAATCACAGAATCCCAGAACAGTTGAGGTTGGAAGGGACCTCTAGAGACCATCTAGTCCAACCCCCCTGCACACGCAGGGACACCTAGAGCACGGGGCACAGGGTGGCATCCAGGCAGGTTTGGAAGATCTCCAGAGAAGGAGACTCCACAACCTCTCTGGGCAGCCTGTGCCAGGGCTCTGTCACCCTCACAGGAAAGAAGTTCTTCCTCACATGGAGACGGAACTTCCTGTGTTTCAGCTTACACCCGTTACCCCTCGTCCTGTCACCGGCCACCACGGAGAAGAGTTTGGCCCCATCTTCCCTACAGTCACCCCTCAGGTACTTGAACATGTTGATCAAATCTCCTCTCAGCCTTCTCCAGGCTAAACAGGCCCAGCTCGCTTAGTCTTTCCTCATATGATAGATGCTCCAGTCCCTTAATCATCTTTGTGGCTCTACACTCTAGAAGCTCAATGTCCCTCTTGTACTGGGGAGCCCAGAACTGCACCCAATACTCCAGGTGAGGCCTCATCAGAGCTGAGCAGAGGGGCAGGATCCCCTCCCTTGACCTGATGGCAATGCTCCTCCTGAATTCACGTCTGACAGGAGAGGGATCTCAGCAGTAGGATGCTTTGGGTGAAAGTTCTTCCCCTGCACACTGAGACATTCACAACTTGCTGCTCCGGTCACCCCAAACCCCACCAGGGACTTGGACAACACAACAGTCCCTGCTTCCATGGCCAGAACTGGCTTTGAACTTACCAAGGATCCATGTCTTGATATTGAAAAGAGGAATTTGGAAGCCTTTTGAGAGGGAGAACTGATTTTTCTTCAAAATTCTGCTCCTCTCCTAGCCACAGGGCTGTATTTCCTCCTGGAATTCTGTCCTGCTTTTCCCTGCAGAACAACCACCCTGTGAGCTACCAGCCTGTATCCACACACATACGAAGACTTCCTTTTGGAAAGCAAATCAAACAGACTGGACTTCTGAATTTAACAGGATGCCAAAACAAGCAGAATCTGCACCAGAGAACTGATATTTTCTGCTCACTGTCATCACCTCAAACAAGAAGTGCGAATCATTATTTAAACAGATACCAGCGAGATGGACAACTGCACAGATTTACAAGGTAAAAGAACCCACAGAGGGTATTACAGAGAGCAGCAGAAAAATAAACAGTTAAATTAATTTGAGAAAACACACTGGACTACTGACAAGGGAATTAGTGAGATTCCGACCATGCAAACTTCTGAGCAATTCCCCAGCACACTCTTCCTGGTCCCTCAGTAAATCTCTCCTCCTCCCTAAGTGACCCAGAATAATTTCTGCATTCCGTTAATCAGAAGATGAAGAACGGGTGGAAACTTAGTTGTCTTGATGTTGCTTTGACAAACCCACTGAAGGTCCACCAAAGTCCACGCTTCCCACCTACCCATTCTCAAGAGGGAACTTGAAAATCTGTTGCTTAGTCAAACCACAGTAGTGATGGGCCAGAAGTGCATGTGTAGAGGTGGAGAGTTAATTAAAGAGTAGTAAGGCTTTCAAGATAAATCTGATTCCTGCCATCTTGTGTCCTGGGGTCTAAAAGGGGACTCATGAGCTTGAGAAAGGGCACTGCTGAGCTGAAATTCTAGCTACTGCCTCGGTTGGTGAAGAGCCTCTTTTAAAAAGGGGGAAAAATAGATGCTACGTGTTCTTTAAATTGTCATCAGGATATGGGAATCATAGAAAATAGCAGGGAAAGGAAGCTTGAGAACTCATCTAGGCCATTTTATAATCTCCAAGACAGGGCAACTGAATCTAAATCACGGCTTATGAAAATCTCTTCTTAAAAACTTCCTGTGAAGGAGATTCAATATATTCCTTGTGGATGCTACCTAGACTGGGCAACGTGCCCTATCGCTTCCCTAAGGCTCTCCGAGGAGTGTGGCAGGCTTGACCTCTGGGAGGTCCTACCGAATTCTCTCAATAATTCTCAATTTGAACAGACTGGGAAGCAGAAGAAATCCATCCAGCGTGATCCTTACAGTTGTAAAGTGGACTGGTTTCTCAGCTGGCACAAAAGCACTTATGTGCAATCACCTGCATTTCTATGAGCTAAGGCTCTAGCAAGTCTGTCAGTCTGGCTTAAAAAAAATCACCCACACCAGCAAAGCAACACATGGTGGAGACAGACCCAACGCTTGTCGGGGGACAGGGCCACGACACGTGAGCCCATCGTTGGCTTGGAGGGGGTGCCTGGGCGTGGAGCGCTCTTGGGCTTGATGATCTTGAAGGTCTTTTCCAACCATAATGATTCTAAGCACCATCTCTGCGTGTTGCAAATTGGGCTGCAGCTGGTCATGATGTTGGATTTCTGCTTGCTTGGAGCAGGAGACAGGAGATCCTGCTGCTCTGCTCGCTTCTTCCCCTTCAGCTCAAAGACATACTGCCTTCAGATGGCCAATAAAGATCCATTTTGAGCAGGGGGAAACAGGGTGGGAAGACTAAGGTCCACTCCATGTTGCAATTCTTGAAGCGCTGAAGACTCGAGCTTTGCAGTGCAGCGCTCAGATGAACCTCACCCAACCCTGGCTTGCAACACAAGCAGAAAAAAATTTCCTTTTAAGCGTGTTCCTGCAATCGCAGGGCTGCAACCCAGCTGAAATGAGGGATTTTTTTTTTCCTCCCTAAACCACAAGACCAAATTGTATTTTAAATTGGATACAGGGAAAAAGAAAGGAGCCCAAAAGAGGAGTGGAAATGGAATTTGTCACTGACTAACCACAAGGCCACAGACGCATGATCGATAGCCAACATCAGCCCTGTCTGATTTTCTTCCTGGCTTGCCATCACCACTTCACAATAGCAGCATAATAGCACCTTAGCGAGCGTATTCTGGAGGGATTACTCAAACACCCTCAATTTTTGGCACTTTGTCTTATTTATCCCCAGGAGACCATTAGACTTAAACCAAAGAAACTGTAAAACCCTCAAGGATGGTGACATGAAAGCAAGTGAAACCAGACAGAGGCTTGTGATCAAGTACTACATCATAACTATCCAAATTACAGAAATGACACATTAAACTGAAAAACAGAGTTTTGCTCTAAGCCCGGGGGGAAATTCGCAATGGGGACCAGCTTGCCATGCCTGCTCTCTGCCCACAGAAGAATGTTGCTTGAGCATCACAGCAAACTTCTTTCAGATGTTTTTCAGTTGCTCAAACTCAGGAAAACCAAAGCAGAGTTAACCATATCGTGGCTTTTCGAAAGCTGTTTGTACTTCAAGAAGTGATGGCTCTGTGACTCTGGGACACAACCCCACGGTTCCTGGGCAGCTCTTTGCAAGACTGCCTTGAAAAATCAGGCCCCAGTGAGGCATCAGAGCTCAGACATCCAGTTTTCAGCTTATCCTTGAAGAAAACATTGGCCACTCTTTCTCAGGTTAAATTACATTAACCCTGCAAGCTCCTGGTCTCAGACAGGCCTTAGTGTCTTGGCTTTGCAGCCTCAGTTGCAGCGTAAGAATGCGCATGCAAAGGAGAGCTGCACGTGCAATTGCCTCTCTGATTTCTTATTTACACTTATTTTCAAATTTAACCACAAGCACAATTCCTATGCAGGAATCTAGATGCCCTCATATAATTAAATGTGCAAGTTATCCAATTAAATACACAATTTGCACAATTAAATTAACTCAGTAGATTTAAAATCACCCATTCCATAGGAGCTCAGCTGTCTGGTTATTTAGCACGCAGACTCCTTCCCGTGGAAAGGTCTGATCCCTACTGCCAACCCCTTACAACCAAACACATTTTGCAGTAGGCACCAAAAGTCAGCAAATTCCACTTTTTAACCAAAGGAGAGGAAGTAAATTCCTGGAACTCAAAGCCTTTATGGGAAATATCTTGCCAGTTGCCTCTTCTAATGAAAGTGGGGGATCTGGCATGAGGGCAGCTGGACATTAGGGTTGCTCCAGGTTCCCCCAAAGTGGTGTAGCCCCAACTTGCTGGATGGTTTCAGCTCTCAAGCAATATAGAACACGCCCAAAATTTTAAAGACCAACTCATGGGATGGACAAACACTGCAGTTCCAGAGCATTAATGCTCAGATGAAGGATTATGAACCTACCCAACAGTGCCAGCTGCTAAAGGTCAACGTTGTCCAAAGACATTCCAGGAAACCAATGTGCAGTGAGGAAGAGAAGATAAAAACAATATATTCAAAGACATGTTTCACCTACCTCCGGTCATTTCTCCTCTTTCTGAACAGCTTTTTGGTATGTGCGATTTCAGCTTCATGAGGCAACGGATGGTAACCCTGCTGTAAAACAGAGCAGAGGCAATTATTAATTCCGAGCTACAGAAGGCATCGCAGTGCAGGTGGTCAGGGTGAGACAGAGACGGATGTTTAAAACGTGGATCTGCTGAAAGAAAAAGCTCCTGGCTAAGCATCTTCCCAAAGCACATATTAGTGCAGTACTTCAAACCTGATCAAGGAAGCTCTGAAAATCTCTGCAAGTCTCTTATATCCACCCAGCGCTGTTTCAATGAACAGAGAATGAAGTTCTCTGCAGTTGCTGGGTGAGAGAACCATGTACAGCAGACAACTTCAGCACACTCTGGTGCAACCTAAAGACAAGGAACTCACCCACACCGCCCATGACACTTCATACCATGTACACTGCTGCTTCATCCACTTTAACAGAGCTGTTCTCCTACTTGTAGCAGCATTTCAGCAGTGCTGGAGGGTAAGTTGTAAGAAAGGGATCATCACTTATTGAACAGAGCACACATGAGCCCAAAGGGTTTATCATGGCTACATGGCTTGCTGTTAGCATGGACAAGCCAATAAATGTGTTGTGGAGCATCTCATGGTGCCTTCTCAGTGCTAGCCATGAAACTCAACCACCTCTTGGAGAAAGAGGTGAGTGGGATCCCACCCCATGGACTAGAAACAATGGAGATGCTGAGGAAATGAGATGACCTGCCCGAGTCAGCTCAGTGGAAGGGCTGCAGTAACCCAAGCTGCTCTTTCCCTGTCTTGTCCTCACTCCACTGAAGGTGCTAGGTTACTTCTCTTGCACTTGGTATGCTCAGCTGATAACAGACATACTCTATTTACCTTCCTACTATGGGCACTGGGAGACTTTGTTAATGTGAGCTAAGAGCTCGGAGGTTCCTGGATGAAAGCCACTACGTAAGTGCAAAGTATTATTTATTTTCCAGAGACTACAGAGCTGTCATAACCATAATGATTTTTATTTATGTAGTATTGTACTTCCCAGGCTGGCAATAAAAGCCCTGTGAAAATTGCTCCTTTTATTTCCACAACAATATGTCTCATCCTCTAAGCTGCAGCCGCTGCTGGTCAATCACCACACGAGAGGGGCCACGAGGGAGTATGAAGATAAGGGCAAGGGGTGGGCAGGAATGTTTCTCATCAAGCAACAGCCTTGTCACATCGGCATGATACCCCAGCACCATGGTGCAAGAATTCTTCCCTTTGTGTGTAAAGATCCCTAAAAACTAGAATTAACTTTAGTAGTGGTTATTATAGTAGTACCGTTGGGAGATTCTCTGATGGAAAATGTAGAATAGGACAGAAAGGTCCTTGTGGATGCTAAAAATATTAGGTTGGCAGTTCTCTGGAGTCCTGAGGAAGCCTCCCAGATACTGAGACCCGAAGGGCTGCTTCTGACAGTCTGGAAGACAGTGATCAGGTAGCTACTGCCACTAGCCTACAGCTCCTGGGGAACCTGATCTCACCATGCAAGAAATGTTCATTCTTTTCAAACATTTAAAGAAAAGAGGAATTCTCCAAGACCAGGGGTAAGTCATGCTGCTGACTAGCACATATGCACCTTGTTTTATCTTCAATTGTGAAGACGGTTGTTTCCTGGGAAGGCAAAGAACATGGGCAGTTCCTCTTTTAACTTTCTCCATCATTTTCATACTTCCCGAGCAAATTGAATACACACAGATTGAAGGGGTTAGTATGGGCATTATAAAGCACACTCCTGAGTAGAACTCAGCTCTCAGCAACCAAATCATCCATCTCTCCTTGGAACATCTATTAAAAAACCCTTAATACTCAGCGGTATCACTTCAGTCAAAGCGTCCTACAGTAGAAATCATAGCAGTGGTAGAGAGGTCATCATTAAATGTTGCATGAGTTTTCCCCCAAATCTACTTGTCACTGAGGACCTGCTCAGTGTTGTTCTGCACTCATTTGCTTACACACATCTACCCAGCATAACCAAGAGCACTCTTCATGCTGCTTGGATCTTGCCTCTCCAGTCAGAGCCCATCTTTCATTTGGGAGAGGTAGTTTGGGAATACTGAAGGCTGGAAGGTGGCTTTTGTGTGGCCAAAGTTGGTTATCACTTATTTAACAAGACTTGACTTGAGCTTTTCCTTCAAATGAACACATTATAGTTATTTTGGTGTAGAATCTTTGGTGGCTAATAGCTTCAAAAGCATGCTGAGGCTTTTTCCTTACTGGGGGCTGCAACAGGAGCTTTTCTCATCTATTCAATCAATGTATTTTCACTGAATGTATAGGCAGAGCTTTGTATCTCTGAGATCTCTGAATCTCTGAACATTTGTCTGAAGTTGGCCAATGGGTTCCCAAGCTGGTGAGAGAAGGAAGGGAGGGAGAAGTCACAGACAGCTCAATCGCATAAGCTCTGCTAGCTTAGGAAACCAGACTAAAAATAGTATAATACTCAGTGAGACTGTTTCCAAATGTCGTACTACCGCAGCATGCTAAAGCCTGGGGTATTTTTAAGAATTTAAGCTGCGCTGCAGAAACATGTGCAAATATAATCACCCGGAGCTTGAAAAATGAAACCAGTTTTGCAGAATACAAGGGCCAAAACCACCGATTTCCGTAGGAGCAAAGTCTTTGCTAAGTCCCTCTGGCTCTGTGTCCCAGCTAGGAAGCCCATGCTCAGTGCTGCAGGTCTTCCTCCTTGCAGAATGCCACTGCCCTTCCTCAGAGGTACGAGCAAGTGACTCCTCTAGTTACAAACATAGGTGTGAGACAGGATTTAATTACAGGAGCATAAACTTCCGAATCCAAAGAGCACATCTGGAAACTCCATGTAGCCAAACAGACCAGAACTTAGTGTCTCCATTAGGAAAATCAAGAATCTCCCCTCTCTGACCATGCAGTTCCCCTCCCTCGTCCTTGTCCTCAGACAATGTTTTGGAAAAAAACAGTCACTGGTCCCTACTCTTGTCTATTTTGGTGCTTAAGCAGAGCTAATTTTGGAAGGAAGAAAAGTCAACTTTTTTTGTGTGTGCAGCATGCTGATGTCAAAGGAAATATCAGCCACTTCCAAGGAGGGTGGGGAGCATGGACACGTCCGAGGGTGCTGCATGGGTGGGAGCGGGACAGAGTCTGAAGTGCAAGGCAAGGACATGCACGACAGTTATTGATTTGGCTGGCGGCTCCCCACCGCAGCAATGAAAGCTGACTTGTTGAGGACAGGGTGGATTTGAATTGCAGCTCTGCCATTTTTCAGCAAGCCAGGGCAGTAGATAGAGGCTTTATGAAGCTGATATCACTGAATGAAACCAAAAGGATGTGTTTTGCGATGCAGAAGAGAAATACACCCTCTGCTCTGCTATAGGTTTACGAGAAGAGCTACCCAAGAAAGATTTAATTCCCACTCAAGCCAGAAGACACTGGCAAGCCAAGGTGCCCAGGGTTTTCAAATATGGGTTTGCAACTTGTCAGTGAGCAGTAAAATCACATTTGGTCTCTCCCACAGTGGTTTGATTTTGATATTTATTCCCAGGTGCCTCGAAGAGAACGCAACAAACATCCCACTTCAAAGCTGCTAGTTCTGGAAGCAAGAGGTGTGGGAAAAAGAAAGAACAAGAAAGTTAATTTAGGTCCGTAGTTTTAGGAAGTTCCACTGATCGGGGTCGTTTTTAATTTTGGAGCAAAACATTCTGCGGTTTTCATGGTGGGAAACTTCAAGCAGAACCTGAGAAGCTCATGGGACTTCTAATGTACTTACAGGTATGTCAGCTTTAAATTACAAACATGTACATTGTAACTAGAAAGGAGAAGAGCTCGATAAGAGTAGAGTGTTCGGCAGCAGTCTGCTTTTGGGACCAATCCCCTGGAGATCGAGTATGTTGAGATGTGTATATTCTTTTCCAGATGTTTTGGGGACAAAAGTTCTCGAAGAAGAGAGGATGATGACTTGCAAGCTTGACTGACTGTCATATGGTTGCTTAGCATATGCTAAGGGAAATCCATAATTTACCTAAATTGGTGAAAACACACAAGGAAAATCAAAGTTTGATGCCGCTCCCAGGAAAATGGTGCGAACAGGTGGCTTGCAGAGAGCGATTCAGAGCAGACAGAGCCCGAGGAAGATTTCTGCCAAGGACAGGATGCTGTGGAGGGTCAGAAGCCACACTACAGGCTTGCTGCAACCTATCAGTACGGAGCATGGTGTCTTTTTACCAGCACAGCAAAGGTAGCTGTGCACACACTCACGCTCATGGATGCTCTTCCCAGTGTATATGGGAAGCACCCAATGGACACGCCTGAACAACTAGACCCTGTCCAACCACCCATAGGAATCCGGCAAGACGACAGCTGCCTCCTTGCTGCCACAGCACCATTTGTGTAGAAGTTTAATGAAAGAACAACAAAAAAAATAAAGAAAAACTTTCAAGATCTCATTAATATTCTTGCAACAACCCAAGAGCCTCCGCCATTGCCGCCTTCCCCTTCAACACCTGCCACCTCCTCAGGGAACTCTCCTCTGGGAGCCTGCCTGTCACTCTCCTGAGGTCACTAAGCCAATGTTACCAGCCTGGAGACACACAGTGAAGTGGGGCTAGGGACCAAAGGAGAGAAACGGTCACTTTTCAGGCACTCTGCTCTGGGTTGAGGCTTGCTAGCATTTTTCTCAGTCATCCTTTGCAGCAGAATTCATTTAAGAGGTTGGAGGGAAGCACCAGCTTTTTTGTTTTGGCTGATAATGGTCAATCACAAGGAGATGATAGATTGAAATAAAGCATTTTTTTCTCCAAGAGTGCTCCTACTTCATCCACATCGGATCACTACTCCACACTCTCCCTCCTTCCCCTCAGCTTCTAGAAGTCTCAAGTGGGGCTGCACAAATCCAGATAGGGCTGCACAAATCCAGAGTGTCGGGCATTTCGGCGAGACCTGGCAAGAACCCAGGAGGCAAGGGACGACTGGAGGTCACTGCTTCGCCTCTGCACTGCTTGTGTCTATCTGACTCAGTCTGCTTTGCAGATGTGAAGCTAGGAAGCAACTGCCTTCACTTTTAGTTATTTCTGCATTTCTGGTGACACAGCCCATGCAGAAACAACATGTGCAGCCCTCCAATGTTGGAGCACCCCAAGGCCACCCAATTCGAAGCCGTGATTTTGGAGAGCGAACAAAAAAAACGCAGGAGAAGCTACAGGATAGATGGAAAAAACAACACTGGGCTGCTGAGAGGAGGATATCTGGTGATATCAAAGTATCATTTCACATGAGCTTTATCTTGAGAGCCTTTTCTGCCCTCGAGAAACATCTCCGCCCCTGCTTATCTTAAATAAATGGCTTCAGAAGGCTTGAACTGAACAAACAGGTTGTTAGGCCTCCAGTAGATGCTAGGAGTTTTGCTCCATTTTATTACACACAAAGTTCAGGGTGGGAGGTTTTTTTTCTGCGGAAGGGAGGGAGGAAGAGGAGGGGAGGGTGGGATTTGCAGGAGCTCCGAAGACACTGCCTCTGCTAGTGCTAAGGCAATACTAGAGAGGCTGTGGCCAAGGGTGCTAGAAAAGAAAAAAAAAAAAGAAAGAAAAAATTGCAGTTCCACAAATGATGTAATAAAACAACCCAGAAACTTGTAAGACGCTGTGATAAAGAGGCTTTAATCTGCCTCCATGAGGAATTATCCACGGTAGTCCTGGAAAGTCCAGGGCAGCACACAGCCACAGACGTATTTATTTAAATGTTACTGTGTCAGCCCCATGCTCTTGGTGCCTAATGGGATTGAATGTGCCAGTGTTTAGTAGAACCAGCCCAAATGGGGAATGTCCCGGTGGGATTGCTGCAGAAAAGCAACGCGCTGCTTGGCCCTTCCCTGCCCAGCAGGGACTGCAAATGCCCTGCTACCCCTTACCCCTCCTTCCAGAGGCATCAGAATAAGCCAAGTGGTAGCAACAGACGGCAGAGTGTGAACGCACGCGCTGTGGTGTCAGACTACATTGCACTGGTCCACAAATCTCAATGGCAGCTGGTCCCTGTGCGGCTTCATGCATGAGACCCGCGGATGGGTTGAGGTTGGGCGGACAGAGCATGGAAAGGCCCTTCACCTCCGCTGCCAACGTGATCCCCAACTATCTTCCCACCTACCCGCTCAAAGCCAGATTTACAATGCCAAGAAGGAGCATTAGAGGCATTTCAGATACCGCCAGCTCCTGGGAGAATAGCTGCTATTCCTTCTCCCCATTCCAGGAATTTCCACAGAAACTGGCCTGCCACTCATTCTTCTGCGTTACACGAGGGGAATTTTCTACCTCTTGAAAGATGTCGGCTGTGGCATGAACCAAAGCCTTGACCTGATTTGGAAGCCACAGAAGAATACCAAACAATGTCAGGAAGCAGCCTGTAAATGATTTCCTCTACATTAAAAATTAAGTGATAAATTTGTTCCTTCAAACTGCAAACTATTCATTTTTCCTGGAAGGTGTCTATAATAATAGCTGCACTTCTGTATAAGGAAACAATCAGTGCTCCTTTTTCATCCGGACTCAATACTAAGGGAGGAGAAAGCGTAATGGTTTTGCAGAATGCTCCGAGCCTGAGGTGGGAAGCAGCTAAATCAGAGCACTTCCCTGCAGTGGCTTTTCCCATGGCTCAGCCGTCACCCTGCGCTAGATGTGGCTTAGACATTCCTAGGGAGATGTCCTGGTTTAGAGGATTTCCGCAGGAGCTGCATCTTTGTGGAGCGCCCCATAACATGCGTTGGCCAGCAAGGGCTGAAGGGCACTGAGCAGGAGATTCTTCTTCCAAAGAAGGGCCGGGGGCACCAAAGCAATGGCAGCGATGGTGGCATGACTGTGACAGCTAAACAACACCGGGGCTATTCTGTATGGGGCTCTGCCCTCCCAAGCTGCCCCAAAGACGCAAACTCTTGGAATCCCATCTGCTGAGTGCGAATGACAGTTTTTAAGGCCCCTCTCACAAACCGTAGGCGTTTTAATGAATTACAGACCCTGCACGTGCCATCCCAGATCCAAAGAGGCATCTTGTAAGACTCTTATCTTCCCACTGCTTTTCCTTGCTATTTGCTCTCGCCTCCTGGCAGAGGGTGGACACTGAGCTAGATGGAAGATGATAGCGCAGACCTTGGCGTCTGAGCACTTTGTAGCAGCACTTTGTCCCGCTGCAGCCAACTTGGGAATAAAACAAAAGCAGTTAAGAAAAGGGCTATAACAGCCCCATGTGGAACTGGGAGAGGAGGGAAAACACAGAATTAAAAATGTTAGAAATCAGACTGGCACACTTAAGTATCTCAAGCCAAAATTTACCTCGAGTCCTCCCCAAGCCCTGGTGCTGATCACCGTCAGCAACCTTTCTGGGGTCTATTTTTAAATCCAGCCCCAAAGCTCCTGAATTATATACAAGTTGGAGATAATAAAACTTTAAAATCCAGGACAAAATCTCCTAGGAGGAACTGCCTCTGCAAACACATTCCTATCCATAAACACGCCGGTTGGCTGCCGCGATCACCGTGCTGGGCAGGCCGAGCCAGAGGCAGCACAGGCAGTGCCGCCAAAGCCCAGCTAAGCGACAGGGATACATACTCAAATCCCTCCTGGAAACTGCATTGAGACAGGGTGCTCCAGACGGACTGCGACGGGCACACTGCGCCATAGGAAGAGCATAAATAACAGACAAAAGAAATCCCCTTTGTTACCAGAATCCACAAATCCAGAATTGGTTACGATCTGACTTAGGAAATAGAGTTTTTCCCATGTTGTAGCAAAATGGGAACAATACTTGAGTGGAAGTAACTCTAATTGTTTTAACTGATATTATTTTAGTGTTGTTTAGGTTTATTGTTTATTTGTATGTATTATTTCCTCTAGCCAGGTCACACTGAAAAACAAACCTTGTTGTCAGCAGTAAAGTGTCCCATCCACAAATACATTTAGTCAATAAACAGAGATAAAACTACACCAGGGATTTGCTCCCAGGTAGCCCGAGTTTCTGTGGAAAAAGGGCTGCACTGGTCTGAACAGACTGAGCTAGATTTTGCCTCGTTTGCTCTAACTTGGAGGTAAGGGTGGAATTCCTTTAGTTGGGAGCAATAATAGTACAACGTTGCTATGGTCATATTTGTAACTTAAATTATCATCTCAGTCCTCTGGGGGCCTAGCAGATGTTTAAAATATTCTTTTCCTCTATATTTTTCAAGTTTATACAACCTGCAGCTTATGCACATTGCTGTGCTCCCTCGTACTGCCTCCTGAGCTGAGGTGAGGGGTGCAGATGAGACAGCAAGAGGAAACTTGCACCGTCTCCATCGGCTGCACAGAAGGTAGGAGCTCCACCACCCTCCGTCCAGTTCTTGTGACACTTGCAAAGATGAGTACTGTGCATGCATGGAAAATTCACTGATGTTGAGTGGCTAATACAAACGCAGATATCATCTCATCTGATTGCTTTAGAATGAAGAAGGAACATTACCCTTCATTCGTTGTTCACACTAGCACCTCTTCATCATGTATCAGGCAATCTTGATGGAGGGTGTCATGAGGAAGAGAAGTCCTTCACAGGACAGGCCTCCCTGATGAAATTTTAAGGTCATCTATTAACAGGTCCCCTAGGACATCAGAGAGTTTGGGATTAGCTCATGGAAGCTCACAGAAGTTGGAACAGTCCACCAGTGATGAAGTTCCAAGCATGCTGGTAACCACGTCACCATAAAAACAAGAGGTGGTTGCTCTTTGCAGCGTGGGTAGATGCAGCGGCACTACAATAACTTTCTCACCATTCAACCCTTGGCACTGCTATGGCACTTCCCTTTGGAGACTATCCAAGCAAATCAAGTTTCCTAACACCTTAAGAATGCAGACAATAGCTATAAGTCAATACGCACTTTTCTGCTCTCCTACCTGGTGGGTAGCAGACCCAAGAGGCCAGTCTGTGATAGATCCTGAATTAATTATCCCAGATATCTCCAGTGGAAAGGCCTGCTGCGTGCTCATCTTGCCACAGAAAATCCATCTCCTCATATCACTATGTCCTACTAAAATCACTGTGACTGCAGTCAAAGGGAATTGTTCCACCAGTTTCAATGGGGTCGTGACTGGTGGGATCCCCTTTTGACCTACCAGTCTCAGTTCTTCTTGCAGGATCAAACAGGGCACGTTTATGGTTGATGCAAGCTGTGCACAGTATCACCATCTTTTTCTTCCTTGGGCCCCTGACATTGTTCTTCAATCACTTTCAAACTACAGATATTTCAGTTTTAGACTCCTGCACTGAAGACATAGCCAACACACAGCTCCTGGGACTACACCACAAAGAAAGAAAACAAGAACAACAATAAAAAATGTGTTTTGTCCTTTCTGAAATCTCTGCTTAGTCTAGCTCAGCCATGCAAATGTCATTTAATTCTAGGAAAACAAACAAACAAACAAACAAACCTCATTCTTCCCTTTGAAAAGTCCAACTTCTTTGCAGAAATGTTGTGTGACACAGGAAAAGTGTGACACTCTTCTGCTTGCCAGAACACTCACTTTGCTATTGACTGGGAATACACATGAAAAACCTGGACAACCTTAGGCTCTCCTCAGAGTCCTCTTAATTAAGTTGTATCAACAAAAGTTGTGGTCAGGTTGCCAGCAGTTTATACATCGGTAGAAGAAACTGCTTCTTGAATATCTGCCTGCTCCTTTGTAGAGGGATGCTGTGCTGAGAATCTGCACTGTGCTAGGAATCTGCACCACCTGCGCCTTGCTGATAATGTACTGGGGAGTGTTAGTGAGTTGTCCTTGGCCGGCTGGGAATGGGGAGCTATGTGGGAAAGAGTAGTTAGCCGACTCTGGTAAACAACTTTGCAGAGCTGGGAAAGAGCCTATGCGGCCAGGACATAGCAACCTCCTTAGCAACCAATCATGAGCTCAAGCCTTGCAATATGCATGAACCTAATTAAGTTGTGTATAAGAGTGCACACTGAATGTTCAATAAACGAGTCTTGTCGATGACCAACTGGTGTCGCAGTCTCCCTTTCTCCAACAAATGGTGACCCCGACGTGATACAGCAAAGGACTGAAATCCTCCCGGACTGAAAAGAAAAAAGGAGGACGCACCACGGTGGAGAAAGTAGGAGTTGGGTCCTCTGCAGCCAGGACGGTGCAAATCCGCCGAGCAAACGCTGGAAAGACGGCACCCCCGAAGATCATATAGATGGTTTCGGGCCATACGCGCCACCGGAGCCTGGAGTTTGGAGAGCTGCAACGGCGCCGACGATATAATGGATAGGCAAGTGGCGTATGAATTATTTACCCGTACCTTACAACAATGTAACGTACAGGGAATTGACTTAAAGAAAGAGTTACCAGGGTATTCGGGGGACCTGGCACAACGGTGTGGGACGGCCTCAAAACATCGCCTTGAAGACGGTGACGGGAGGTCGGGGAGCCGAGAGGCGGCGGTGAGTGCATGCTAGCTGCAAGCCGGGACCGGGCGCAAAGGCGTAGGTCCGGGGGTGCTCAAAAGGGGGCCCCTCCGCGAAGACCGCCTTAACCATGGACTGGGGGGCGGCAACACAGCTGCTATTGTATATTCTCGCCAAGCGAGAGGCGGCTGTGAGTATGAAGAAACTCTATGAGTTGTTACGATGGGCACAAGAGAAGGGACATCTGCAAACTCTGGAAATTATGTATAGTGCCACTGAGTGGCAGGAGATAGAGGACTCCCTCTGCGATGCCACCATTGCGGGTAGCCAAACGGCTAAGGACTTGGGTTGTACGTGGCGAGAAGTAATGATAGCGAAGGTCCCTCTCACTCCCGCGCAATATCTGTTATAGGAACGGGAGTGGGAGAAACAAATCCAAAAGGTGGTGAACGCACGTAACATCTCGGGAGATCCATTGTGTGGTGTGACTGTGCAGATGCTTATGGGACGGGATCTCTATGGTGACCCCGCGACTCAGCTAACCTACTCGATGCCCATGTATAATGCTTCGTGGAAGCAGGCGCTGTTTTTAGTGCTGTCAGAACAAAAGGCCCCATCATTTACGATGGTGAAGCAGGGATTGCGGGAGTCCTACGGAAATTTGGTGAATAGGCTCGTGCAATCCCTGGAGCAAGCTACTGAAGAACAGACCCTCTGCAAGCTTTCGATCTGGTGCAGAGAGAATGGGTTCAAAGCCGAGCCCCACCTAGTATTCAAATCCGATGTGAAAGCCAAAAGCAAAGTGGCCGCTGGAGTCATGTCCGCCTTTGCGAGCACTTCAGGACCGGGACCACCACGCCACTGAAAACTGCTGGTGTTTGGAGATCCATCGCTAACCCCCCCGCCCGTGCCTGCCTCTGTGCTGGCACCTGCGGCGCCTACACTGTCTGTGCCCCCGCTTCCGCTTGTTAGATCGCCTTGAAAAAAAGGAGAAAGGGGGGCTGGGGAAGAGAAGGCGAATGAGATCAAGGAAACTTATGTTGCTGAAGGCTTGATGAAAGCCAGGAGGGAGGTGCAGAGGAATTTGATCTGTCTTGTAAAGTGGGGGTTGAAGAATTGTAATGCTTTAAGTGAGGACAGAAACCGTTATTAGGGCTATTATTTCTATTTGCTATGTTCATCTCTATTATGTGTTGTATCCTTTGTATATTGATGCCGACACGAGGTATGGTTGAAAGGTGGAAATTTGTATGATCTGTAGAGTCATAAAACTATTGTGCAAAATAGGATCCAAGACCCTGAGAAAGAAGATGTTTGCCTACCCAGGCTGAGAGATAAGGAGCGCGGAGGCGGTTGCTCAGCCAGGCTCACAGCCGACCTCCTTCGAAAGCAGTTGAAGGCGGCTGCTTGACCGGGCTTGTAGCCAACTTAACTGCAAACATCCTCTAAATTAGTTTGAAGGTCAAACACCCGAGAGGGAGGGAGATGAGAAAGGCAGGACCCTCAGACTGACGACTGGGACCACTTACTGACATGCGCACCTGCGCACCCAGGAGGGAAGGTTATGTGACTGAAGGCGGAGTTTGTCCGCCCCCTGGTCTGCCTGCTGGCACGTACTGGCCCTACGTGGCAGGATGCACCGGGCATAAACAGACAGTGCAGAGAGAAAGGAGGGGTGAGACTCCTAACACTGAGACCCACGTTGTCTCTGCAGGGACGCCCGCTGAGTTGGGAGCCTGTCAGCAACCCTCTCATCTGCCAACTCAAGAGAATGTTCAGGCTCAGTGTCCTGCCAACAAGTATTACCTCACGAGTAATTAGTCATACTTTGCTTCTTTAACGTGCTTTCACCTGAATAGCCGTAGCCACTTTGTTCTGTGTGATTATTGTCGAATCCCAAACCCATTTGCAACCTAATTGGCAGCGAGGATGGGATCAGGCAATTGAGACAGTGGAACTCACTAGTGGAGTGCACAGCTACGTGAGGTCGTGCCACTGGATGGAAATTGTGTTTGTGCTGTTTGTATCTGTGGTTTTTAGATCTTTATTGTGTAACATATATATCAGCAGAGAGGGCTGAATAAGCACAACAAGTAAGTCCAGAATTTGAAAATGGTAAAGTCAGGAATAACTCAGACTATGGTGTTCCCCCCCCACCTCCCCCGCCCACCCACCCCACCGGTGGAGGACTGTGAGCTGTACTCTGACTTGTATCCTTGGACAGAGAGGAAACCAAATTGAAGCTATGCAAACATAAATAGAAATGGAAACAGAGAACCTTTCAAAATGATTCGGACATCTTAATAATCGATTTAAAAGATTGTTTTTTCACCATACTATTGCATCCTGAGGACCATGACATAGTGGAACATATTTCGGTTCAGTATCAAACAAGCCAGTGTTGTGGTATTGCTAAAATGTGATAAATTGCTCCAATTGGGAACAACACAATTGGGTCAGACACTATTGGCCAGTTTACATTTCCCTAAAAATAGGCTGTGCCATAATCGCAGCATAAAATATAAATCAGTAAGTGAAGACTTTGTGCCTCGTAATGATTGCCGTACTTCCCAAGATCTGTCTTAGATGGAAGGATTTTTTTTTTTTTTTTGGATTTGGTCTTACAAATGCGATTATGGTTAAGTAAGCTAGCCTATCAAGTAGAAAAATTAGCTAATGCCACCGATACTAGTATACAGTTGCTCAATCATCAATTACAAGCCACATCAAAAATGACTCTTCAGAACCGGATGGCACTGGACTTGATGCTGTTATGCTAAAATGGACTTTGTGGCTACCTAAACCTCTCCAGTACCGACTGCAGCATTTACATCCCTAATGTTACACAGGACCTGGATATCCAATCAGAGAAGATGCGACAGGTGGCAAAAGACACCCATGAACTCTGAGAATCAATGAACACTAGCTGGCTGGCGAAGGTGTTTAGTTGGTTTGGATTTGGTATCACTGGTTGGATTCAGTTTGATAGAATATGTGGTGATGTTCATTGTGATGATAATTATCCTAAGTATAGCAATACCCTGTATAAAATCTACTATAATGAAAGCTATTAACGTAAAGATGATTCAGTTCACCGCTTATACCCCTTTACAGGTGGATGACCCAATCGATGTCCCAAGTACTAAGACTCTAATTTGAGACTAAATTTCAATATACAATGGTAACTGGAGTCACGGGGTGGATACAAAGTTTGTTATACTCAATTACTTACTATTGTAACTGCAATATTTTCTGTATATATATTCTTGTAGAACTAGACTCCCTTCCTTTTCTGTAACTTCCTCCGTCTAATGTACCAATGTGCAATCACTCGCCTACCTGCATCATGTTTAGGGCATGTAATATTAACACCTAAACAATTCCATGTGAAGCTTGAGTGACTATGGTCACAGGGTGGATAATGTGGAAGAAGTGTTTGTGGAAGAATTGTTTGAAAGCAGAAAATGGACAGGACCTTTGGACTTGATAACCTGGGGAAAAGGGTATGCTTGTGTCATTACAGATACTGGAACCAGATGGGTGCCAGCAAAAATGGGCGAGACCTTGGCTGGAAGCAAACTTGCATACATCAGACGTAGCAGGCAAGCAGCTGGTACCCTAACTGTGGAAGGCGTGAGGCTGCGGAAGAACAACATGGGAGGAAGAAGTGTTACTGTCATTATTAGCTGTATATTGTGGCTTTTAGGAGGTAATGTTGCTTTTAACGCTATTATAGGAGCTGATGCTACTTTTAACGCTAATGGATATGTTATGCTTCTTAGGCGTATTGTTAATTATACCCAAATTAAGAGTTGTTGGCTTTGTGGGACAGCAGATCAATTTGATGCACTGGTGTTAGGTATTCCTCAAAGCAACTGGACAGACCTGAATCCATATAGCCTACTCAATACATCATATCAGTGCACACAGGAGAATGTCGCAATGGAAGGAATGCTCTGAATTCCCAATACACTTCATGGACGTCTCCAACCCAATCTCGGTGTTTGCCCTCATCATGCAGTGGCAAAAGAAAAAAGGGGGAGAAGACTACCTTGCGCGCTGGAATGTAGAAATGTTTCGTACTGTACTGATTCTAGTGTTGTGCACATGCTGGGGTAGAGCCATATGGGTACCTGCTCAACCAAAACAAAATATATGGGTCACCCTTGCAAATCAGACTGGGCAGGAGGCCATATGCTTGGCCCTAGCTTCACCCGGAAACCCTTTCTCCACATGCTTAGTGGGAGTACCTTTAGATGATTGGCCCTGCCCTACGAAAGCTTTCGGTTGTCAAAGCAACAATTCACGTAATTACGTGGATAGTTGGGATACGATCGTACCGCATTTTCCGCGCGCTCCCTTAGAACCCCAAGAGTTAGAATTATTGGGGTCAATCAAGGCTGATGCATGCCTACTGTTCAATTGGACAAGTGTGTACCGGGGAACAGGTTGGAACCAATCATTACCTGTGTCAGTCAATGCCACATGGGGTAACAATACCGTTTGGTGTAACAAAACCTCGGAGAACGTATCCAAGTCATCCAACACACCGATTGCCTTACCACCAGGAGTGTTTTTAATATGCGGGGACAGGGCGTGGGCAGGAATTCCTTCCAAAATAGAGGGAGGCCCGTGCACGCTTGGGCGGCTAACGCTGCTCACGCCGAACACATCAATGATACTAGAACAGCACCGTAAGAGCCATAGGATAAAAAGAATGACACACGCGTTTCAAGGTGACTGTGATGATAACGCCGATTTTTGGTCCCGCGAAAGAACATTTGTAGCATCCTTTCTCGCCCCGAGGGTAGCGGCAGCAAAAGCGCTGGCGACATTAAGAAAATTAGGATGTTGGCTGGCAAAACAAACAAATGCCACGTCACTAGCTCTTTCAGGGCTGTTAACAGATGTTGATTCGGTTCGTCATGCTACCTTGCAGAATCGAGCTGCTATTGATTTCCTGTTGCTAGCACATGGTCATGGGTGTGAGGAACTGGAAGGGATGTGCTGTATGAACCTTTCTGATCATTCAAATTCCATACATAAGCAGTTGGAGACATTGCGCGACTTAACTACACACTTGCAAACAGATACAGGATTCGGCCTTGATAATTGGTTAAAAGGTCTTGGCTTGGGCCCATGGCTAACCTCAGCTGTGCAACATTTAATTACCATAGGGATCGTGCTTATTATGATTATACTCCTTGTACCATGTATCTTTAAATGCTTGCAAAATATGCTTACGCGAATAGTCAACCAAGAATGGAATGCGAGTTTGATAGCCCAAAAAGAAAACGGGGGAAGTGTGGAGAGTATTGTGCAAACCTGGCTAATGGAGAAAGGACATAGCCAGATGGAGTTAGTGCACAGGGCCTGAGTGAGGCAGAGGTAAAGTAGAGGACAGTGTGTCCTTGAGATAGGGAAGCTACTGCAGCTACACAAAATAAGAACCAGCTAGATTGCGGTTTTAGAATGGATCTTCTCAGTTCAACCGTGCAAGAGTGTGACCTCTCGGTTGGAAGCGGTGGCTCACATGGTCTGCCGTGAGAGAACTCAGGTGCTGGCAGTCTCGGGGGGGTCACAGGTACAACATGCAGTGCTTCAGAACAGAGCGGCCACCGACTTCCTCCTGCTAGCCCATGGGCACAGCTGTGAAGACTTTGAAGGAATGTGCTGTATGGACCTGCAAGACCACTCTAAGGCAATCCACCAGCAAATCCAACAGCTGATGGAACACACCCAGGAGATACAGAAAGACGTGGGCTTCTTTGGGCTGGATGGGTTAATTGATTTATTGGATATTGGTGGGTGACTGAAATCCTCGCTTAAGACAGGACTGATGCTTTTGATTGTTATGCTTTTTGTCCTATGCTTATTCAGCTGTGCCTTTGCATGCTTAAGGCAAATGCTATCTTTGCATACTCATAAAGCCTGATTAGTGCAAAAGAAAAAAGGAGGACTTATAGAGGAATAGCTTGGAGATCGAGGACACCTTACAGCTCCAGGCGGTTGGTAAAACCTTGGCGTTGAAATGATCAAGAGTCCTTGAACTGCCCATCAGCAGATCAATACACAACGAAAGCTGCTCAGCAGGACGTCGGACTCTCGACTGGAAAGACCTTGCAGGCCAACACGGACTTGGGAATGGGTGCATGTATTAGTAAATCACGGCTAATATTACTAGTTGTTTTATTGTTTATGCCTTGTAGTTTTTGGCTGTGCTTTTGCATGTATTAGACATAAGGTATTCTGGTTTTGCATGTATTAGACATAAAGTATTCTCACTTACCAGCAAGGCTTGGTTAGTGCAAAAGAAAAAAGGGGGAATTGTAGAGGGATGCTGTGCTGAGAATCTGCACTGTGCTAGGAATCTGCACCACCTGCGCCTTGCTGATAATGTACTGGGGAGTGTTAGTGAGTTGTCCTTGGCCGGCTGGGAATGGGGAGCTATGTGGGAAAGAGTAGTTAGCCGACTCTGGTAAACAACTTTGCAGAGCTGGGAAAGAGCCTATGCGGCCAGGACATAGCAACCTCCTTAGCAACCAATCATGAGCTCAAGCCTTGCAATATGCATGAACCTAATTAAGTTGTGTATAAGAGTGCACACTGAATGTTCAATAAACGAGTCTTGTCGATGACCAACTGGTGTCGCAGTCTCCCTTTCTCCAACACTCCTTCCCAAGATTTTCCTTTTATGTATCAAATTCCTCTCTAAAATTCCTCCCACTGTAATGAATTTTAATGCAGGAACAAGTATATAAAACATTAACAAGCCCACCCAGGCTAAGAATCAAACACCAGACCCTGAAAAATTACTTTTTATCCAAAAGCTGCTGCAGGACAAGCAGCAAGATTGCAGTACTGCCTTCCTACATCTTGCAAAAGATGAACTCAACTGTGACAACTCCGAAGATCCAAGGATAGCTCCTGTTCTCCAGGCACTGCTCAAACATTAGCCTCTCTGCCATGACAAGCAAGCACCATGATGGCTTTTGGGAAGACTCCTGTGAGCCGGGTGAAGCCCTTCCAATTCATTTCACACAGGAGCAGCAGAGGAGCCTTTAGGCTGTTTCTCATGGGAACCAGGTGGGGACAAAGAAAAGCCAGTGATGAGAGCAACAAAACCTGATGAACAAAGCCAACTTCTGGGTATTTTCACGTGCCAGGGGACAGCGCCACAGCCTTGGCTCACTGTCATTTCTCGGGTCACATTATGTGTAAACAGTTTGATGAGCATCCACAGCCATGAAGCCCCGAGGATGTTTATGGGCAGTACTTGGGAGGATTTGTGCTCTGAAAGGTGTTTGCACTGCGTGTTGTGCTGCCCTCCTTGCCAGGGCTTTTCCAGCATTCTCACTCAGTGAATGAGACCTTCTCTGCAGAAGGATGGAGAACACACGATGGTCAACACTGGAGCTCATCTCCAAAACACAACTGTTGGGCTGGGATAGATCATTACTTTACTGACAGATTCTTTGTTATTATGTCCAGAGCTGGAGAAAGGACAGCTCTGTTTAAAGCCAACAAACGATGTTTGTAGAGCTACTTGGAGACCAAACCTGCCCATTTTCACCTCTGCCTCTTGAACTGTTCTGACCACCAAATGGGCAGCACAACCCTGCCTTGAGGCTGTGCTACTCGCCACAGAAATAGCTAGTGACTATCCAACACAAACATCTCGCAGACAACCTACCCACTGAAAGCCATGGCTAGAACAGCCTTCTGCTGTTCTACATTTATCTTCCCCAAGGCCAACCCTGCAGTGGGGTTTCCTGGCCTCTGATGATCACTGATACATGACATTATATAGCTACACCAGCGCCCAAGAGGCTAAACTCACACATGGTCCTTTCTCTTGCTTGTACCTCTGTTAGGAATGAGGACAACCTGACAAACCAGGACACTTAAAGCCTGATCTTCGAGAAATCAATTCATTGGATGTCTCTGCGGGTGCTTGTGTCTCTGCACTTGGCAGCCTCCGCCTTTCTCTCCTTATTAGCGCTCAAACCATTCATTTAGCACCCATGGCCTTGGGCCAGGAAGGACGCCATACTGGGAGCAAAGCCGTCCCCTCCGCGCCTCGAACCAGAGCAACAAAGCGAGGCTCTTCCTCACACAAAAAAAGAAAAATTGAAAAAAAAATTCCCACCAGCTAAGAAAAGCTGGAGGTTAATATAAATTCCATGGTTTTGAGGGGGAAATGGAGCTGCATTCAAAGACTCAATGGCTAACCACGCTTCCTTCGTCTGGCAACTGCGAGCTCCGTTGAGTAGAGTTATTGAGGAAGTTAGATGAGGGCTATATTTGTTCCAGCTGCAGATTTCCCTTAACCCCTGGTGGTGGTGGTTTCAAAAAAACAGATTTTGTTTTCTGATGCTTGCTTTTCATTTTCATGCCTGCCACATTACAGCTATTAGCTTTAATCACTGTCATTCATAGATTAAAAATAATGAAAAAACCCTTGCCACTCTAAGAACTCCAGGCTGGATGAGCAAAGGGGGAGATTAAAACAAGGCTTTCAGGAATTAACTTGGAACAGGAAATAAGAAGATAAAGCCATTATAAAAGCTTGTGCTAATACAGGAGTCCTTTTCGTTGTGTTAATGCAGCCATGCAAATTCCTATGAAGATTTATTAGTCAGGTCATATAATCTGTTCTTCTTCCTCTTATGATGATGAAGTCAAGGCTATTTTTCTCTACTAAAATGTTTTTCTTGGTTAAGAGGGAAATAGCTTTTTTCAAGACTGTTTGTGGGATACAAAAGGTTAACTTTGAAGCTGATCCTTTTATAAGAGTAAAATACAGAGGCACTGAAATTAAGATAAATGTTTAGAGATTAATCTGTTAGGATTCTCCCTATGAGGAGAGTACATATGAGAGATTTACAGCACTGTCCCTCTTCACTATCCCAGTACTGCTACAGTATTGCTCTACCCCAACACAGGTACAGCATCTTATCTCTCCACTGACTGCCTCAATGGGATCTTAGTTCACTTCATGTGAATCTGCTCCTAAGTCTACTATTTGCATTGGCCCTCAGCCAGTAAAGCACTTAGGCACATGCTTAAAGTTAAGCACAAGAGTAAACAGATTGAAGTCAGTAGGACTTAAAATTAAGCACATATTTCAAGGATTTGCTGGATAAAGGCCTTAACCCTGGTGGGCCACGTTTAACTAGGATGACTCCCAGCTTACTAGTTCCCCACTTTCCTCGACCTCCTCTCCATTAGACCAGGCAACAAATGATTTCTGTTTTGCTGATATGTTTTTCTACCCTGCTAAAGTTTGGCTTTAGAGGAACTTTGCCTTGCCTATAGGCAAAGCATGTCTTTCTTTAATTATACCTGCCTGTGAAATACCTTCCAGAAATCCCCATCCAAACAAAGCCTCAGGAAAGGAAATAATGGAAATTCTTAATGGTTTCCACGGGGAAAATGATCCTAACCAGTGAGACAAGGCGCACGTAAGGTGAGCCTGATGCCTGTTCCTACTGTACATGATTCCCAACCCAGAGAGGTTCCTGAAAAACCAGGAGACACCCCTAGGTATTACAGGCCTCATCTCTCAAGACAGAAACTTCTCTGAATGTGACTGCTGGACGTGGTTCTTAGCATGTCTCAAATCCTGCCTTGCCAATCTGCAAAAGTCTCATGGTGGACACATGGAAGAAGAGACACGGGCCAACAAAAAAGCCAAGAAACCACCATATTTTTCCCCACAGAGAATGGCAGCAATCGGCAGCCAATGTTCCAAGGGGCTGCAGCCTCTGAGGGGTGCAGGTATCTCACAACCTCTTCCACAACTCTTCTCTGTCTGCCGTGCTCACTGTTGTGCGGCTTGTAACTGTACTGAGCCTACTTCAGTTGCAGCTGCACACCTGAGGAGCCGGGCTCTCCTGGGGCTGCATGCACGCATGCTCTTCTGGCACTTCAGTGCAGAGAGGTAACCACCTAAACAGGCAGCACTGGCAGGACGCAGAAGAAATGAACAGACAAACAGAAGACTAGAAACTTAAAGATTAAGATTTGCTGTTGATTTCTCCAGAAACAGAATTGCTCTCAGCCACAACTAGCAACTTGTCCTGGTTTGACAGGAGGTTTGTTGAACTTCACCCAACTCCCACTCCCATCCCTTACCCATCCTCATCCAACTTGTTTCTAAGCACCCTCAATTGCACTTCCATCTGCTCCCAAACAGTCAGTCCTTCTCACCATGGTATGATCATCTGACCTGCCTGTGCTATGCCCAGTAATGACATTAAATAATCAAGTAACTTTGGAAAAGCACCTGTGAAAGATGCCTGGCTTACTCCATCCAAACTGCAAACTGTTTTGGATGATCACTAGATCATTATTTTTCATTGCAGCATATGCAGAAAGATTTTGTTGCTAAAACACCTCATTTTATTTTGTCCAATCTAGTGTCAGAAAGGCTACCTCAGATCTCCTGGAACAGGGGCATGGTTGTCTTCTGCTGCACTGTAGCCTGGCCCTTCCTGAAGCCAACTGTCTCTCAGAAATTGAGGACTGTCACAAGAAATTCAACTATTGTCTTGTATACAAATCACACAACAAAAAGACATGGCACATAGGGAGACAAAAAAGCCAATGTCATGCTTCTCTGCTCTCCACTAAGGTCAATGTTATCATTTATTATTTGTATTGCTATGCTGTTTGGAAATGCAACAGAAGTATGGGGGCTAGATGCTTTACCCATGGATCAGAAAGCTGCTCCAGAATGTTCTGCCAAGGGGAAAGAAGCATAATATTGAGGCCCAAAGAAGAACTGGCACCTTACATTTACCTGCAAAAACAGGAACTTGTAAAAAAAAAAAAGTTTAAATAAGTGTGCTTGTTTAAGCATTTATAAATTGAGCTAAGAATAGTTTTCCTTTCAAATAAAGGTCCCTTGTAGTGTGCGTAGTCCCAACACTGCGGCACTGTGAAAATGGATGTGAGAACCTGAACTTCTCCCTGCTGCTGAGTTTTCCCACTGTGCCCTCCATATTTCAGTATTCAGACACGACACGTGGCAACTTCCTCCATCTCCTCTGTCAGGGTTCCTGACCTCTTCCAGCTTTCTGTAGCCAGGTTTGGTTTCAGCCCCGAGACACAGAGCAGCCTCTCTGGGCATCTGCAGAACAAGAGCAGTTTCCACACACGTGCGCATGAACTCACACACACCCAAGGTTGCGCTGACTCGCAGGCGAGGGGAGACAGAGTGGAGAGCGGAGCCACCGCGAAGCTCTTTAGATCATGTCAGGTCGCACGTACGTCTGAAGTTGGCCACGCAGTTCTCAGCAGCGAGGAGCAATCCTGTAACGGCCACTTCCTCCACCGCTTACAGAGCTGATCTTCAGGAAAGCTCTGCAGCGCAAGGAAATCCTGACCATCGCCACCAAAGCGTTATCGACACAACAAGGAGATAATAATGGCAGGAACTGCCTTATGGCAAAATCACCCTCCTGATTCATGCTAGCGATTGATGCCAAAGTCCAACAAGCAGGCCGCTCTGTAACGGAGTGAGAGGAGGTCACACAAGCTATTAGCTGATTACTGTGCACGAAAAGAGGTGGGTTCCTACAATTTGAGGAGTATTGCCCACCCTCCTTGTGGAATGGGTCATATCTGCACTGCACAAGACAGAAAAATGTCTTATCACTCAGGTTGGAACAGAGCCTGGAGTGGTCTACAAGAGCACTCAGGGCTGGTTCTTGGTTGCTTGCGGTTCACAAGAAAATCATGGAAGTCCTAGAAACGCTGGGATCTGTGTATTAACCCCCACAACAGAGACACGCAAATTGCTTTAAAGAAAAAAGTGCATCTGTGTGCACAGAGCTGTGGGACAGGCTCTGTCAGCACTTCTCACAGGATCTTCTTCTCTAGGGGTTACTGGTTCAGATCTTCACAGTCCGTGATTTGTTTTCTAGGAGCAGCGTTCACATAGTGGAAGGTGTTGCCTTGAAAACCTGGGCCCCAGCAGGCACTGCTTAATCCCTGGAATATGCTCAGCATGGAAAGAAGTTGTGCCTCTTTCAACCCCATCCTTGCTCCACAGCCACACAGTAGCAATGTACAGGATTTGCTCATGTCCTACGAGAGCAGAAGATTCCCCCACCCTGGATAAGCAGAGAAACAGCTCAACAAGGAGCTCCTAGAAGAGGTCAAGACCTGGAGAGACATGAGCACTCACCTAACATCTGCAAAGATTTGGGAGCACTTGGAGCAGACACTGGGAAAGACACTGCCATGGGGCCCTGGAGAACCTATGCCAAAGCCAGAGCCTGCTCGAACGATACTTGAGTAATGGGTATGTTAGATCGGCCCTGAGAATGCCCCTAGTACCTTCTCCAAGCGCTAACGCTGCACCATAAATAGAAGGCTCCAGAGACTTCAGATTTTTTTTCAGAACTTGAGATTACTAAATTCGCAGAGCTGTTCAAGATTCTCTCTTTAATGTCACATGTGTGGCTCAAGTCCCTTAGGCCCCAGCAGCAGCAGCCTGGGATATTTGCACATATCCCACACAATTGAAGGAAGAGGGTGTAGGAGGAAGGATCAGACTGCTGACCCCTTTATTGTTCTTGGGCCAGAAGAAAGCTTCCTCCTGGCTTAAGAACCACTGCACTGAAAAAGTTTTCCAGCCAGACCGAGTCACACGGAGTCACTTTTTTTTTTTTCTGTCTCTCTCCTTCCCCTGTCTCCCTCTTTGGTCCAGCGACAGGGAGTCACAGGGTTGCGCTCCATTCACAAAATACCTGCTGCACATCACGTAGTCCTTCCCCCCAGTGGTGGCAAAAGGCACTGGAACCCAAGCAAACGAAAATAAACCATTTTTCTCTGCAGATTTGAAAAAAAAAAAGAAGGAAGAAAGGACCCTGCTCCCAGACTGACGCCTCCAGCGCGCGTGCACCGGGAAAGGGGTAGGCGGGGGAAAGCAAGATGACAATATGAAAGAAAACAAAAACAGCAAATTCTGCTCAGAAAGGATTAAATGGAGGTTTTCCAAAAAAACACCCCACCATTATATAATGAGGCTTAACTCGGAGTCACAGGGGTCACACGATGCAGCAGACTGGAAAAACCAAAGTGCAATGCAGCCTTTTAATTGTTAAGCCAACCATAAAAAAAATAAAATAGAAAAACGATATTGCGATTGCACAGCAAGGTGGCCACTCACACACCAACGCTCTGATTTTTGCCCCTTTGCTCTCTCCGACTGCAACGGCCTTCAGGGAGAATTCAACTTTTCCCCTTTCCAATTTTCGGACTGGTGGCCTACTTTTTGTCTAGACACCTCTCAGTTGAGTCGTGGCCCCCTCCGGATTTGGGAGCCAATTTGTGACCCACATCAAGCATCTCTCCGTGCTGGGCCAGGGTCTGATCCTGGCCGTGCTGCAGCATCTCGCTGAAGGCGATGGGAGAGCTCAGCCCCGTTTGTACAGCACGCAGGTCTTGCTCCTGAGGACTTAGGCACACATGGTTGACTCCCATTGAAGATGAAATAAAGAGGTCCTCGTGCTGGATGACAGACAATAATCAGATACTTCAAGCACAATTCTGCTCGTGGAAACGACTCTTTTAATTTTATGCTGGTGATCTCGGTATCAAAACCTGTGCTTTTTTGGATCAAAATCTATATGCAAGGGGATTATTTTTATCATGATGGTTACATATAAAAAAACTCAACTCTGATCAACAGTGGCAAAGCACCTGGTTAACCCATGAGTACTTCTCTGGTTCTCCATAAACTTTAAAATAAGTTGGTCCCTAAACCACTGGAAACATCTCCTTGAACTTCCCCCATCGTTGACATGCCTCAGCACATGCAGAACTGAGCAAAGAGATTTGGAAATGCCAAAAAAAATGGGAGAACTTGGGGTGATGAAGAATGACAACATAGAAAACACCATTCCAATTCTCTCTGTCAGGGAGTAAGTTGCTTCCCGCCCCAAGGAGCTATATTGCTCTTCTCCAGCACACGGACTCTTTGTCATGTCTCCAGCTACAAGAGCAGAACTTGCAGTTCACACACATGTGGGAAGCAGCACCCACAAGGAATCCCCATTCCCTAGCAAATCCAGAGCAAAAAGGGACACTGGTTTCGTTCACACCCTATTTATCAGGGGCTCCCATCAGGCTGCAAATCTCGATGCCATCCTGGGCCCACCTTGGCTTTTAAACGGTAACAAATGAGAACCCACGTTTGACATTTGGGTTTTAAAAACTGTCTCTTCTTGCCAAATGCCCTTTAAATAACAGCAAAGAACATCTCTTTAAAGCTGCTGGTTCAAATAATGCCCATGTAACTACAGACCACAAATCTTTCCATCCTTCCCCAGGAACGCCATAGTAACACAAACTGGAGGATCTGGAGGTTTCATTTTCTTTATTGATAGGTACCCCAGGAGGAAGGCTGGCCCAGGTGAAGCCCCCAGATTAAACGAGTATTTCCATTCACATGTGTGTGATTGAGCAAGGCCTGGAGGCTCCTTCCCCGAGACCAGCAAAAGATGCAATCTATGTCTTGTAAGATACAGGCTTGTTTTGCCCCAGCAAGAGGAAACAAACTGCTCCTGCGAGCACACATATTTGCTTTCTGTTTGGAGAAGGCGCCTCAAAAGAATATACAATGCGAAATGAAATAATCAAGCAGGCCACAAAAGCAGGAAGAAATGAAGCTTTATCATTCTCTAGTGGTTTCTCTGCTTGTACATTACAGGAACAAAAAATATATATATTAAAAATAAAAGAAAACAAAACCCAACAGTGAGCTGTTTCACGGGGCAGTACCAGCAGGTGAAAGGCCAGGCTTTAACCCGAGGCATGAAGCAACGTGCTAGGGAAGAAGAGTGACATTCCCAGGACACATTCAAGAGTAGATGCATGGATTAAAACTGGGGCTTCTGCTTTAATCCTGCTTTGCCCTCTGCGGGATCCTTCCTAGCGGGCACAGCACACAGCTGAAAACCCGTAGGGACAACAACGGAGCAAACAGGGATGCACAAAACCTGGAGCAGACGACGGCTCAGCTGGGGAAGCAGCAGCCGTGGGTTGTGCCCTGTGTGGCCAAAGGCCTGGCAAATCCTGTGTGGCCTTTGTGCTTTCCTGCAAACCCTTGGCTCCCTGCCTCAGTTTCCCCATGCACATGTACCAAGCACATACCCGTTTGCTGCATTTTGCCACGTGTACATTTGTATCTGTGTACAAATACAGCCCAGCGAGACACAGGGGGAGCAAGAACACATTCCTTTTGCTATTTATATTAGCCCAGATTAAAGCCTTTAACCCCACAATTCAGCACAGGAATTTCAAAGATGGCACGGACGGCTCTTTCGTTGACCGTCTTGCATTCTAGCGCTCACATATCCGAGCGGCTGCCGCTTTTAGATCCAGCAGAAAAGTGCCCGGGGTAGCTCAAAAAAAAACCCCAAACACCAAACAAACCCCAAAGGTATTTTTAAAATCATAATCTATAGAAAAAAATAGGGACAACATGAGCACAGGACTAGAAAGCACCTCTTGGGTACAGAGCTCAGTCCTGTGCTAGCACAGACAAGTACATCCTATAACTCCCTTCACAATCTTTATCTTCCCCATGAAAAACACAGGCAGGTGTCACGTGCAGCAATAAATTTCCTAGTTAAGGCGCAATCTCCGTCCGAACTACCTTGTCTTGCAATAAACATCTATCCTGCTACTAAACAGCTATATTTACATCCATAGCTATATATATGTGTGTCTCCAAACTGCCTGGCATGTTCAACTGCAGCACGTAAGTGGATTTACTTACCTGCTGGCTGCAAACAGGAAACCTGTGTTTTAAGAACCTCTGGTATCATTTATTGCAGCAGTTGCTATTTCTATAACATCAGAGGAAAGATTTTTTTGCAAAAGGCAAGGAGGAGCATCTTCTAATTAAAAATTCATTTTAAATGCTGCAGGACACATTAATGTATTATTTTGTCACACAAAACGTCATATTAGCAGAATTTTTATGAAAAGCTGTATTTTTCTGCTATTTGGTTCCTCTGCCAATGGGAACATTTGTGTGTGTCTTTTCTTTGGTCTTTGGATTGTCCATTTTTTAGAAAGAAATTCTTTCCTTTCCTTTATTTTGCTAAAAAATTCAGGCCTTTCATGGTGAAAGGGGAAGAGGATTATGATGTGGAAATAGCCAAGCCATAAGAAGCATTTGACTGACCAAAGTAGTATTGAATTTTCATATGGGATCTCTAGAAACCTGATTTTTTCTCTGCTACTTTCCTAACAGCTTTTTAACTAAAGCACTACTCCCCAACCGGCTTCATGAAAATATCCAGCAGAAATTCAATGGAGTGCTGAGAAAGACCTCTCAGATTTCTAATGAATCCTCTGGGAAACCAAAGTAAAAAAAGGATATATCATTCTTCAGAAGTTAAAATAAAATTCAAGCAGTCTGGGGGAGGCAGTGTGGGTTTTTTTTTCTTTAAACAGTCTATAGAAAAGGCAGAAAAGAACAAAACGAAAGTTTCAGTCTTTCTTTAGATATCCTATAGCTGCAGAAATCAACTTTATTATTTACTTATTAATTATTCTTATGAAAAGTCAGCTCTAAGCCCAAGAAAAGCCTGTGTTGTTCTTCAGTATGTTTAAACCAGAGTGCAATGCAGTGGTATTTTAGAGCCTCAAACATCTACAGGATTGTTATTTATATAGCAATACTAGTCCCCATATCCAAATTAGCTAATTCCCCACCACCCCGAGGTTCTCAACTACTTGTCGCACTCCTTAAAAGCAACATAAAGTTCTTGCTCATGCTGCCAGGAGCATTTTCCCATCCAGCTCTCAGATCCTCTTCTCCCACCTCCTCATGGCCCCTGGCCATGAAGCTCCATCCACACAGAGTGCACTTGCACTTGCCTCAGCCCAGCCGCTTGGCTGCTTGGTCAACCAGGCCAAAGGACAACCTGCAAAGTAGCTCCAACTCCATCTATGCATCTTTTTTTTTTTTTTTTTTTTCCATAATTGACACGCATAATTGACACAAATTAGTGCCTGAAAGACCACAACCCAAGGAAGAGAGGTTCTCCAGTACCAAGCATCCCCGGGCAATTATCTACCTCCCTCCTGTCTGTATGTCCTTCCACGCAGGCTGAGGGCAACACGTTGGATGAAGGAACAGATGGAAATAATGGAAGCCCAGATAAATGGCACTGTATTCAATAGGTAGTGTTGTCCCCAGGGAAAGGGATGGTGACTCAGGACCTGCAGTACTGGTCCTTGTGGGGAGCAACCTGCTGTGGTCCTCCCATAGGACCAGAGCCTAGCATGGGATTTTAAAAAGATTTAAAAAGACTTCCCAAAACACTGGGGAGATGTGGCAATGCAATGGAGAAAGGCCTTGGTCGCGTGGGCATTGGAGAAATGGCCCACCAGGCACCTGGGCATGAGGTACTGTCCCTGAAAGCTAGTGACGGTGCCATCTCGCAAAGGGCTACAGAGCTCAGAAGAGCCAACAGCGGGGACTGCGCAGCAGCTGCAGGGCTCCTCTTCCCGGGGAGGACACATCTCTGCCCCAAGTGTTGGTCGAGCTCAGCCCAAAGTGCAGAAAACCCTCTTCTCCTCTGTACCGGCGGCTCCGCAGGACCGATGTGCACAGCACCCGCCGGGTGGATGCGGAGGGCAGGGAGTGCAATAGGGGCACGGCGGGATTTGCCGTGTGGTGAAGGCGTGAGCTGGAGGCTGCCGCGCGGCCTCCTCTCACAGAGCTGTGTGCAGGGTCGGCAGCCGTGGCGTGGAAAGGCCGCAGTGCCCTCTAGCACTGCGCCTGGCCCCGCTGGTCCCACGGCTGCCACATGCCAGCGCTGGGTCTGCTCAGCCATGGGTGCCCACGAATTCTCATCTGACTAAACCTTGACCTCCTACAGCCTGCAGGGGCTGCAGATAAGCCCCTCTCGCTCACTCCATGGATCCCTGCTCAGCAACTGCATGAGCCTGAGGGGTCCCACGTTATCACTAATACAAACTGCATTCAGAGCATTGCCCAAAAGAGAACTAAAAATAAAGGCAGCTAGTCAGGCTGAGGAGAGGCGATTCTGACTCGCAGCCACCACTTCCCTGGTGCTTCCTGGAATGACCATGTGTCTGGAGCTCCCAATCTGCACAGCCTTCTACTCACAATCCTTTGCACAGTGTTACCAGACAGTCTAGCACAGTATGGAAGACAACCGTAATCTGAAATGTCCACTGAAGAGCTACCCTTTTTCTGCCCCTCTGATAAAAAGCACTGTTGTTATAACCTGATTGAGGCTCACAGAGCCACTGTGCTCTGTCATCAGAGCCAAAACTTGTCCCTTGCAAGATTATCCAAACGGAGGAACTGCATGGAATTCAAGCCAACCCTGGTCATGATTTGTCCCTTCCAACTCTTTGCAGACCATAACAGTCTTCTGCCTTGCGCTGTTGATAACCTCAGTGCTAACAAAGGGGTGACATTCACACTGAAGGGGCTACAGGTGACCAAGTCAATCGAGACAGCCTGTTCCTTTTCCCAAGGAGATGGTCACTGTCAGCAGAATTAAATGCTGCACAAGATGGATCCCAGAATGATGATACGTCACAGAAAGCCACACATTTTTTCCCAGCAGTGGAGATCCAACTTTCAATACATTGTGACCTATACTCAAGTAAACCTTGGCTTTTTAACAGGGCTTTTTAACTTTCCGCAGCAGTTTAAGCAGTTACAGTGCTGGAAAGACCCTTGGGATATGGGAAGCTGGCTTGGTAAATGCAAAGCCTTCTCAAAAACTGTACCAGGCTTGCACACAGCTGATTATATTCAGGAGGATATGGGCGAGGAGGGAAGAAAACACTCCACTTCGGGGCTCTCAGCAAGCTAGCATGACTTGGTCATACACTGGGCTACATGGGCATATAAAAACCTGCAGGGTTACTACAGGACTGGCAGAAGAGACATGTAGCCTAGGAAGATTCTGGGACACAGATGGAGCTAGAACTCCATGGAGTCAATACTCTTATTTCCAGTGAGAAGGGATGCCAGCTATTCAGAGATGACAAAAACCCCAGGTGTACAGCTATGGAATAACCTGCTCTGAGACAGCTACAGAGTGAAGGCTGAGGAGAGTTTCCTTCAGGGTTTCTCCAGCAGCTTTTCACATTGACCCAGTCCAGCCTTGCCTTTTCCACCCCCCTTTGCAAGTAAGGATGGCAATGGTGACATGTGGCCCCTGGCAAAAATGCACTTACAGTGTTTAAGCCTTACTTGTGTCCCATCGCCACTGTTGAACACAACTGTCAGTTCTATGGACTGCGATCACCTCCTCACTCTGAGGAGAGCAGATTTGCAGCCCCTTGCCTTGGAAGAAGCGTTCACAGCATGTGCATGCGCACAGGACCAGGCTCCCCTCTGCTGGCTGCTTCCAGCAATACCTCTCGGCAGCAGGAAGTACACTTCTGGCTCCAGCAGAAAAGCAGGAAAGCTTTCTGATGCTGCCTAGTCCCCAGCTGCAGTCCGTGCTTTCATCTCTCAGATGACATCTGGCCGTGGCACTGGGGCGTGCAACATCTACAGACCCAACTCTGGGAGCCAGGTGTGCAGGACACATTTGGCTGCTAACCTCCTGGCACCCAGGAAGCACTCTGAGGTCCTGTCGAGAGGGTCTCCTGGAGCAATCGCTGGCTAGACAGTGAAGTGTGTTTGTTAGCTTGCAAGGGAGTGCTCACGGCAGGGAAGTTGCTTAGCAACCTCGGAGAGCCAGGAGGCATCATCTGCAAAAATGCAGCTCTCAAAGTGAAGGGATTTGGGCTGGCTAAAGGACTGGCTGCCTAGAGAACAAGGAGGAGGGAAGAACTGTCCAGAGGCATCACTAAGGCATCCTGGAAACCTGCTGCAGTAGAAACAGGACCAGGTAGCAAAAGAGGGAGGAAGAGGATGAGTACTGCGCTGAAACTGTCTGAAGCACAAGGAAGGTAAAACAACAACTACCAACAAACCATCTTGGATCAGAGACCACTGTGCTACTGCAGCCACGGCCCACTCCAGGAAGACCAACAATCTACACGGACCAGGATCCCCCACATTAGTGTAGGACATTAAGCTCTTCATCTTGAGCAGTAAGTCAAGGAGAGCAACAGCACAGAGAGTGCTTGCCCAGGATTCACTTTTCTCTCCTCGGATGTCTGCATCAGCTTCATTTCTGTTTCAATGTCTAAACATGCTAAACATGTCTAAACATCTCCATCTGAACTCCTTTTAGGGTTTGATGAGTGTAGATGCATATATCCTTAGTTAGAAATCCTCTGACCTTTTTTAGATGTCTACATTAAGATGCAAACCCAGAAACATCTATATCTTCACTATGACTAAAACCCAAAGTTACCAACCCAGACAGAGACTTCTACCTTTACTCACATGAACTCTGCACTAAACTCTAAACTCTACTTGCCAACGAGAAGGGAATCCCAAGGAGATCAGGCAGAAAAACCTATTAGGTGTCTAAATTTAGGTGCAACCCAGCACAGTCAGGACACCTGATGCTTCTAAGCCTGCCTGGATGAAGTCTGGAATATAAGAGTGGCTACAACATTTGTAGCATCTTCTGTACATTGCTCCTGCCACTCATTTAACTTCACTCTCTTTAGCAGCCCTAGAAATTACATAGCTGGGTTCTTTTTTTGTCCTTTTTTATTTTTTAATACATTATTCCTGTTTTTAATCAAAGTATTTATAGTTTTATGTCAAATAAGCTGGGAGCTCTCAGGGCACCTCAAATGGACTGGACTCCAGATCACAGTGGTTACCTCAAGCAGCAGCTACAGATTCACATAATCACCCAGCTCTGGAGTTGGCCCCTTCAACTTTCAAACTTTACAAAGGTTTCTAGGATGGTTCATATGTGCTAAAAGGAACCTAGTAAGCTGCAGTCTCCCCCTTTTTCCTAAGAAGTTGCACCATTGGCTTCTCATCCAACAAAGGGTCTGAATGACAATTAGATCCATTAACTGCACAGAAGTAAAAATGACCTACATAATAAAACCACAAATGGTTTTACTTATTTAATAGCATCACCCTATTGGTCAAGAATCTGTAAGGCAACAGAAAGTCAGGAGATGTGAATCCAGCAAACTGAAAGCCAAAAGCAGCAAGATGCCTGTTCAGCAACCCTTGCCACTACTCAGCATATTTGTCCCCAAACTCTCTTTTTATGTCTATGAGTTCAGGATGCCCCATTGACCCCCAGTCTCAGCTACCAGCTTCTCGTCAGATCTCTTTGCAAAAAGCAAAGATGTGGAGGGAAGAGTCAGAGGTTTTCCTTGCAGTTTGTCAGGAGAAAGGAAAGATATCACTAAAGAGCAGTGGAAGCAGATTATGACTCAGGTTGGAAGCCACCGGCAAAGTGTCTCTCAGCTCAACGCAAAAAGCCAGTCTGGTAGGCCTAGAGAGCTGGCCCCTGAGCTGCCCTCACGTATGGACATCAAAGTACAGTGTTTGCATGTAGCCAACTGTATCACCTCTATTCCAGCTATACCCATCTGCAACAGAAACAGGACTATCGGGCACCAGTTGTGACTGCAATGAACACCAAGCCTTTACTCCTCGACACCAAACCAGTTGCATGGTCTCCTCCATCAAACCAGTTGACCAGCAAGGTGAAAACTGAGAGGCCGATGAAAACCAGAATGTGCGTCTCACCTGTGCCTCTCCAAAGCAGAGGATCAGTCCTCTCTGGAGAAGCAGATCATGGGTGGGAGATACTTATCTTCAAAAAATATTTTTTCCAAAGCCACTTTTTGGCAGCACTTAGTGCCCAAGTCCCACTACAGACTCCTGTGAATAAGGAGAGATGAAGAGGTTACGACTCATGAGCAGAGCCAAAATAGTGACTTCCTGCACTCTCAGCCATTGCAAAAGCAAAGGAAAAAGCATTTGCTCGTCGCATGCACTATGTGAACGAGATCCTCCAAAACCAGAAGGAAAACCTCTGCTATCCCCAGCTCACTTGTGTTTACAAGGCAGCAGATGCCCTCCACAGGCACAGTGCATTTTCCAGCTGGTTTTCAGCAGTGTCAGTGTGATCCCAAGCATTGTGCTAGCACAAAGGCAGCCGTCCGGCCACTCTCATCACGCTGAAAACTCATTCATTCCCGATGGGAATGGCCTCCCTAGAAGCTTTCCAAACAAGCTCTATTTACTACCAAACTCGCCCACGCCAGGCGAGCCTTGAAAAGATGGGGCAGGAGGAAATCAAAGCACAGAACTGGTCAATGGCGTCAAGAGGCATTGGGAATGCTGCGCTGCAGCACGTGGAAGCGGTGCTGGATCCACCTGTGGCTGCCTGCCCACGAGATGGCAGAGTGAGCCAGGCTGCTTCGCCCTCCAGCAAGAGCATCTCGGAGGAGGGACACACACGCACCCTGTAACCTCAAAACAAAAGGCTGGGGACAAGCATTTTTCCCTCAGACAGCTATGAAGAGAGAAAGTTTTGGGGAGATTATTTATTACACCTGTAAATAATATAATCCAAGACCACGTTTCCTTGCAACATTTTGTTAAAAACTATTGATAGATGCCTGTAGCAAAATCAAAATTTACATCTGAATTTCCAGACAACCAGAGCATTCTGTTTAACCCCTGCGAGAATCCACTGGAAATACAAGCTGAGATGTAGATACATACTTGGGTGTAGGAAGATGGCAGCATCAAAGAAATGTATAATGGAGCTTTGCTCTTTTTCTCCTGGTGCTCTTGATTATCTCTACCATGGCTGAAGATGCACATTTAGAAACACAAAGCATTTGTATCACTGCATCATACTTGAGAACGAGCCAAGAGGCCGGTGTGGCTCACTGTCCATGCATGCCCCCCCATCAATTTGGCACCTCCTAAGAGATGAGTAGGAAGTAATTAGAAAGCATTTGCTAATTAGCAACACATAAGGTTTTCAACACAGAGAAAATGTTATGCATCTCTGACCTGAAAAGCCTCTTTTTCAGGATATGACTTAAAATCAACTGCAATGTGGGAAAGCTCCCTGGAAGCTGAAGGAAGGATTCATGTCCTTACGCACACGCTCATATGTGCCCTTGTACTCTTGTGCACTGTATCCCAAAGAGCCACTTAAAACAAAGAACTGATCAACGGCAGCTCAATCACTGTTGCCGTCGCCTGGGCACGTTCAAATCCAGTCAACAACGACAGGTCAGGATTAACCCAGCTGTCGAGAAGCATTTCACTTGTCAACGTGAAACACGCTAAATCCTCCCCAATAACTACATGGCTTTTGGGTCCCACATGTACTACGACTGTCCAGACCTAGGTAGACCAATCTCTGGAATAATGTAGCATTTACGAACCAGAGCAGAGGGGCAAGTAAAACATCAAATAAAATATAAATTCTGCCAGGTCTTCAAGGCAAGACTTAGAGCCACCATGCTAGCAATTAAGATCTGCAAATAATACCGTACACGTTTGAGATGTGGCTAGAAGTGCTTGATTAATAGAGATTCTCCTTTGATAGTGGTATATAGGAGAATTAATTCATCGGAGTGTCACAATAGCGCGAGAGGATAGTTAGCCCAGGAAGACCTGGCTTCTTTCATAAGTGACAGCAATGAAGTAAGTTCAACTCTGGAGAAGAAGGTCAACTCCTGGCACAGAATGGGAGTTTCTTCTCTGAAAGAAACTTCTAATAGTTTATTGTGGAGGCCTGCCTCAAGAATAGCAGTACAGGATGCCTTGTTAGCAGATAATCAACCTCAGGGATGGCAGTCCAGGTGTCTTGTTAATTAACCTCAAGGAGGGCAGTACAGAACATCTTATCAACAGATAAGGAACAAATCCAGAAAAAGAAGAAAATTGCAACCGCACGGCTGGCGTGCGATTAAGAAGCTTATTAGAAAATCTTGATGTAATTCTTTATCCTATCAACTTATTTAGCAACTACGCTTTGCATGCTTTTGCAAATAAGGAATTATATCCGGTTTAGTACAGTATAGAAGTTGTATCTGATGCTTAATAAAATGCCTCTGGTTCATTATACCGGAGTCCATGCGCATCATATGCTGCAGTTTCTTCTCATCTTCTTTATTTCTTTTGAATAGTTTCTTCTCATAGTGCAAGGTGCCATGGTTAAAACATCACTGCATCAGCACTGGTCCTGCTCAGCGAGGGAACGGATCTGCATCCTGCTGCCCTGAGCCACAAGTCACTTACCAGGCAGCGTCCTTATTCTTTGCCTGCTTTTTGCCTCCTGTCCATTAGAGGCAATTGCCTGCATAATTTGGAGAAAGTGTCATCCTGAAAGGAAAACTCCACCCTGAGACTCTTCACTTCTGCTTTCAGCTCACCCCGCCTGACCTCAAGTATTAAGCACTTACCCTCCCTGTGGCTTAGTTCTCTAACTAACCTCCCTCTGCAGACTGCATTCCTGTCTCCTACCCCCACAAGGGACAGGACATGTTCAGATGGTAAGAGTCCTTTGAAGAGAGTCACAGTCCTGGCCACTGGGCACAGCCTGTGACCCAAAAAATGTAGTCCTAGCACGTCTGGAAACTCCCTTCAATTCTACACATAAAACAATTTCAATCATTCTCCAGAGAAAATAACCTCATTTTGTAGAATTACTTGGGGCTAAATTTATTCTCAGCTAACCCTGATGTTTTCTGCCTCTGACCTAAAGTCCAGACACACTGAGCACATAAGAGACTGAGCAGAGAACAGCTGCATGAAGTGCTTCTCCAGGCAAAAGTCAGCAGTACTTCTCCCCTCTTTTCACTTCTTTATTTCATTATGTCTTTATTGCCAGCGAGTTCACTCAAAAGAAATAGTAACATGGATCATCACATGACTTGAAGGACGAGCAAGGCTTTTCCTCACACGATGCATGAGCAAGAATCCCAGTGGGCTCTTACTCAGGGCTGAAAATTGAAACACGACCACAGTACATGGGATGTCTCAGTCCTTCCCTCTGAAGGCCAAGAGGGGCTGTTCTTAAGACCTAAAGGTGTCCTCAACAAGAAACGTGCAGAGCACCTTCAGAGAGGTGCATTGGTGCAGATAGTTAGGGAACAGCGGCCGGAAGATATCACGCTGTACGGAAAGATAGGGCCCTTAATAGCCAATAGTGTTTAGTCTATGATGTAAGCAGGCGGATGTGACGTTGTAAACCTTAGCTATATAACACCTTGTTATCCATCAATAAAAGCCATTTGCAGCATCCCCATATTGGTGTCTGTGCTCTTTGGCCCAGGTGCGGGTTGGACGTGCCTGGCCGCCTCGGCGGACGGAGTCGATTGCCGTTGTCAGGCAACAAGTGGTGACCCCGACGTGATACTCCGAGGCGGCGGACCGCTGGCGGTCGAGGGATCCGGATCATGGAAGGGATAGTCAAGGTCGTACTATCTGGTGCTCGGGAATGGGGGATTTCTATGAAATCGAACGCAGTTAAGAGCTGCATTGAGCGGCTCCTTGAAGAAGGGGCGGTTAACAGTGCCGGGGAAGTTTTATTCCCCCAGCACTGGCAGAGATGTACCACCGCGTTAACGGAATATGGTATGTCTAAAGGGAGTGCGAAAGATCTAAAGACATGGGGAGTGATACGGCAGGTCCTCCAGAGAGCAAGGGAGGAGGGGGAGACTTGGAGGGCAGCACGGGAGGCGCTCGGGAAGAGCGAAGCAGTGGGAGTGCAGACGGAGGCTGATGAACAGACCCTCTGCAAGCTTTCGATCTGGTGCAGAGAGAATGGGTTCCAAGCCGAGCCCCACCTAGTATTCAAACCCGATGTGAAAGCCAAAAGCAAAGTGGCCATCGGAGCCACGGCAGCCTTTGCAAGCACTTCAGGACCGGGACCGCCACGCCACTGAAAACCGCTGGTGTTTGGAGATCCATCGCTAACCCCCCCGCCCGTGCCTGCCTCTGTGCCTGCACCTGCGGCGCCTACACCGTCTGTGCCCCCGCTTCCGCTTGTTAGATCGCCTTGAAAAAAGGAGAAAGGGGGGCTGGGGAAGAGAAGGCGAATGAGATCAAGGAAACTTATGTTGCTGAAGGCTTGATGAAAGCCAGGAGGGAGGTGCAGAGGAATTTGATCTGTCTTTAAAAGTGGGGGTTGAAGAACTGTAATGCTTTAAGTGAGGACGGAAACCGTTATTAGGGCTATTGTTTCTATTTGCTATGTTCATCTCTATTATGTGTTGTATCCTTTGTATATTGATGCCGACACGAGGTATGGTTGAAAGGTGGAAATTTGTATGATCTGTAGAGTCATAAAATTGTTGTGCGAAATAGAATCCAAGACCCTGAGAAAGAAGATGTTTGCCTGCCCAGGCTGAGCGATAAGGAGTGCGGAGGCGGCTGCCCAGCCAGGCTCAGAGCCGACCTCCTCCAAAAGCAGCTGAAGGCGGCTGCTCGACCAGGCTTGTAGCCAACTTAACTGCAAACATCCTCTAAATTAGTTTGAAGGTCAAACACCCGAGAGGGAGGGAGATGAGAAAGGCAGGACCCTCAGACTGACGACTGGGACAATTTACTGACATGCGCACTTGCGCACCCAGGAGGGAAGGTTATGTGACTGAAGGCGGAGTTTGTCCGCCCCCTGGTCTGCCTGCTGGCACGTACTGGCCCTACGTGGCAGGATGCACCGGGCATAAACAGACAGTGCAGAGAGAAAGGAGGAGTGAGACTCCTAACACTGAGACCCACGTTGTCTCCGCGGGGATGCCCACCGAGTTAGGAGCCTGTCAGCAACCCTCTCATCTGCCAACTCGAGAGAATGTTCAGTCTCAGTGTCCTGCCGACAACCAGTGGAACTCACTAGTGGAGTGCACAGCTACGTGAGGTCGTGCCACTGGACAGAAATTGTGTTTGTGCTGTTTGTGTCTGTGGTCTTTAGATCTTTATTGTGTAATATATATCAGCAGAGAGGGCTAAATAAGCACAACAAGAAAGTGAAGAATTTGAAAACGGGAAAGTCAGGAATAACTCAGACTATGGTGTTCCCCCCCCACCTCCCCCGCCCACCCACCCCACCGATGGAGGACTGGGAGCCGTACTCTGACTTATATCCTTGGACAGAGCTTAGGGGAATACTTGCTAATTGATTTAAAAGATCGTTTTTTCACCATACTATTACATCCTGAGGACCATGACATAGTGGAACGCATGAACCAAACGCTGAAATGCCAGCTATAAAAAAAAAAAAAAAGAGAGAGAACTGGGAATTATGCCTGCAGAAAAATTGGCAAGAGCAGAATATGTTTTAAAATTTTTGAGATTGCCTTGCCCCAGGATAGCCTAGTCCCTCTGATGGTCAAACACAGGGCTGGGCTAAAGGGAGCCCTTACAGAAGTAAAAACGGGTGCGTGTAAGGTGATGCTGAGAGACTGGAACACGGGAAACTGGATGGGACCTTTGGACTTGATAACCTGGGGGAAAGGGTATGCTTGTGTCATTACAGATACTGGAACCAGATGGGTGCCAGCGAAATGGGTGAGACCTTGGCTGGAAGCAAACTCGGATACATCAACCGTAGCAGGCAGGCAGCTGGTACCCTAGCTGTGGAAAGTGTGAGCCTGCAGAAGAACAACATGGGAGGAAGAAGTGTTACTGTTATTATTAGCTGTATATTGTGGCTTTTAGGAGGTAATATTACTTTTAACGCTATTATAGAAGCTGATGCTACTTTTAACACTAATGGATATTTTATGCTTCTTAGGCGTATTGTTAATTATACCCAAATTAAGAGTTGTTGGCTTTGTGGGACAGCGGATCAATTGATGCACTGGTGTTAGGTATTCCTCAAAGCGACTGGACAGACCTGGACAGACCTGAATCCATATAGCCTACTCAATACATCATATCAGTGCACACAGGAGAATGTCGCAATGGAAGGAATGCTCTGAACTCCCGATGCACCTCATGGTTGTCTCCAACCCAATCTCGGTGTTTGCCCTCATCATGCAGTGGCAAAAGAAAAAAGGGGGAGAAGACTACCTTGCAGTTTTAGAATGGATTTTCTCCTCAGTTCAACCGCGCAAGAGCGTGACCCCTCGGTTGGAAGCGGTGGCTCACATGGTCTGCCGTGGGAGAACTCGGGTGCTGGCAGTCTCGGGGGGTGAGCCAGCGGCGATCCACCTTCCCCTGCAGGCGGCAGATCTGGAATGGGCCCTGTGGCACTCCACTGCGCTGCAGTTAGCGCTCTTGGAGTTCCCTGGGGAGGTGACTTCGGAAAGGCCTGCAGGACAGCTTGGCCACTTCCTCACCAGCTATTCGTGGGTAGGAAGACCAAAGTGTGTAGAAAGACCTCCGTGCGATGGCTTCACGGTATTCATGGATACAGAGAAAACCTCCAGAATGGCGGCCATCACCTGGAAGGAGAAGGACCTATGGAAAGCCCACACCCTACAAGCGGTGGAAGGTGACTCGTTGCAGACTTTAGAATTGGCGGCTGTCGCATGGGCGCTGATGCACTGGAAGGACACCCCGTTGAATATTTTTTCGGACTCCCTGCATGTCGTCGGAGTAGTACAGCGAATTGAGGATGCTCTTTTGAAAGAAACTTGTAACCAGTGATTGTTCCAGCTGTTTCTACAAATCAAAAGAGCGGTGAGGTGGCGTTTGACGGCATTCTGTGCCATCCATGTCCGGAGTCATCAATGGACACTAGGTTTGGGAGAGGGTAACAATCGGGCTGACCAGTTAGTGAGCTTGGTGCGTGAACATGGGCCACTGAATCATTTTGAAATCGCCCGAATTGCTCATGAACAGTTCCACGCTAATGCCAAAGGCCTGACCTGGATGTATGATATAACTGTATCCGATGCCTGTGGAATTGTGCAGGCCTGTCCCCAGTGTAGTCATCATGGGCCAGGTCTGGGCATTGGTGTGAACCTCGGGGGCCTGAAGGCATTAGAGATGTGGCAAATGGACATCACACATGTACCTGAATTTGGACGCCTCAAGTATGTCCACGTGTCCATAGACACCTACTCTAAGTTTGTGTGGGCCACAGCGCAGACCGGTGAAAGGGCCCTACATGTCTGCAGGCATCTAACCACATCTTTTGCAGTCATAGGCTCGCCCGAGCACATCAAGACGGATAACGGTCCGGCCTATGTCAGTGAGTCTGTCCGATGCTTTCTGATGCTTAACCTGATAAACTTCTATGATGAAATGACTGGTCAGGTGAGGGAGGACCGAGTGAGGGGCCGAGAACCAATCGGAGCGACCGTTTGAAAAAACGCGCCTCCGTGAGTAGGAGGCGGGGCGAGCCAAGGAGGGGGGAAAGTAGGCGGGGCTGGAGCCCAACGAAAAAGTACTGGAGCCCGGAAGTGACCAGTCAGTCGAGTTCCAGCTCCAGCTCCGGCTCAGACACTAGTGAGGATGAGTGGCCCACAACTGATTCAAATTTAAGGAAGGAGAAAAAGAAGGTAAACAGAACTAAGAGCCAAAGAACTAAGAGCCAAAATATTCCCATTCGAATTAAAGAAAAACCGCGAAAGGAAGAAACCCTCTCACGGACTGGAAGGAAATAAAGATCGCGTGTGCCGAGTGGGCCCCATCGACCGCGCTACCGTTCCCAGTCCGGGTGACGGAGGCGGGACAGAGGGTCTACTCGCCGATAAAATCTAAGGATGTGCAAACGATTGTTAAAGCAATTGCGGATAAAGGAATTAATTCTGCCATGGTCTCAACCCTCATAGATGGTATCTTCGGGAGGGACGATATGCTCCCGTTTGATATAAAGCAAACTTGTAGGCTAATCTTTGATGGAGCAGGGATGATCGTTTTCAGACAAGAATGGGAAGACAACTGTACAAAGTGTTTAGCCCAAGTAACTGGGGCAGATCACCCATTACACGGCTCCAGCCTGCAGCGGTTAATGGGTACAGATCCAACAATGATTACCCCCCAGGCGCAGGCCCATGGCCTGCGGGCCCATGAAGTTATGGCAACTACTCGTGCGGCCAGAGAAGCTATTCGCACAGCCTGTAGAGTCGTTGCCAGACCATCACCATGGTCCTCAATAAAGCAAAGTGAAAGTGAGAGCTTTACACAATTTGTAGATCGTCTCCAAGCAGCGGTCGGCTCTTCGGCCCTGCCTGCGGAGGCAAAAGGCCCGGTCGTAGCGGAATGTTTACGCCAACAATGCAATTCCGCAACCAAAGAAATCCTGCGATCATTGCCGGTAGGGGCAAGTATCGCAGACATGGTTAAGCATGTTGCAAAGGAAGAGCATCTGACCCCAATTCAGGCGGCTGTTCATGCCGCAATAGCCAACGTAATGACATGTTCTAAATGTGGCCAGGCAGGCCATGTTGCAGCAAACTGCCCTTGGCTGGGAGACTCACTGGCAGCGCTCCCCCCATGCCAAGATCGACCCAAAGGTCACTGTCAGGAAAGATGGCAGAGTCAAGTGGTGCCCACTTAAGTCTATTAAACCAGACCTTCAAGATAAAACTAATGAAAATTGTGAGTTTCTGTTCACAGGACCGGATCATCGGACCCCCCGGTGATAGGCGTCCCGCCCGAGCCTGTGAGTTCCACACCGACCGAATCCAGAAAACAACAAAACAGCCTTCACAAGAGGGGGCCGCGATGCCTTTGCGTGATCTTAATTTTGCAGCTTGTCACTATAGGACAGGTAGAATCACATCAGCCCTTTAAATGGGTACTTGAACAGATGGAACAATCTCGAGCAATTAGTACAAAAGTAACTACAGGGTCACCAATCTTCAATGCCATGCCTTGCCAACCAGCACCCGTTGAACCCTGTTCCAAAACGCAGCTGGTACGAAAATTGGTTCACCGGTTCGCTGTGGTTAACCACCCTGATATCCACCTTGATAGGGCCGATAGCAATGATCATGATGACACTGATCTTTGGACCCTGTATATTGAATAAGCTCATGCCGTTTGTCAAGAGTCGGCTAGAGAAGGTTAACACCATGTTAGTGGAACGCCGACAACGGCTTTAAGAATATATCCACTCAGTATTACCCCCAAGTTATCCCAAGGTACACCCTATTCCTACACCCCGGTATTACCTGTCATCCCCTACCTTCTACACTTTGTGCCTTATGATTTTATGCCAAGTTTATGATACATAATCTTAAGATTGTTATAAACTATAAGCATAGAATAATATAATACTAAGAATAAGTAAGAGTAATATAATAATAAGAGTAAGTAAGTAGAATGAGATAAGAATAAGTAAGAATAAGATAGTTATATTTTAGCTAGTTTTGTTATGCATAGGGAGGGGGGAGATGGTGCATATAGTTAGGGAACGGCGGCCGGAAGATATCGTGCTGTACGGAAAGATAGGGCCCTTAATAGCCAATAGTGTTTAGTCTACGATGTACGCAGGCGGATGTGACGTTGTAAACCTTAGCTATATAACACCTTGTTATCCATCAATAAAAGCCATTTGCAGCATCCCCATATTGGTGTCTGTGCTCTTTGGCCCAGGTGCGGGTTGGACGTGCCTGGCCGCCTCGGCGGATGGAGTCGATTGCTGTTGTCAGGCAACAGTGCATAACCCAGGGCACTCAGCTCTTCTCAGGACTGGGGCATGGCAAAGAGAAGGGCAGTATGATTACTCAGCCAGCCTACTCGATGGGGCTATTTAATTAAAGGCCACATCCTACTATTCCCTAACATCTGAATGCCAAAGGTCAGTTAACTAGAGCTACCAAAACTGACCAAAGAGGATGGATCTGGAGTAAAAAAAGGCTAGAGATCACTTATAAGTGAATAATCATTACATACACACACACATGCATGCTTCAGGGTAGAATCATCTGAATCAACACAGTCATTGATGTCTTCTTGACAATGTGATTCCTTCTCATGAAACCTTAAGGACCACAGCTCAGGCTATCCGCAATGCTTAGTAAGTTAAGCCTTAGGGAAGTCAATGGAGTAACAGTCTTCCAGGATCTTGGCCAGAATTTCTTAGCTGGAAGTAGTGGTGGATCCAAAATTTTCATAGGATTTAACCAAATGGCAGTGAAAGCCCCTGTTGCCCTCGGGCCACCATTGCCAGCTTAGACCACCCACCTGGCCTGGGAGCTTCGCCAGTCTCCGTGGACCATTTCACGAGGAAAGGCAGCAAAGGGAGCTGTTGGGGTATGAGCAGTACTGTGGAGCAGAGACGGCTCCAACACCTACCTGCCACACGGGAAGGACCTTCTCTATGTCGTTCAGGTTGATGCTGTCACCATCCTTGTATTTCCCTTTGCCAAGTCTATGGCAGGAAGAGAACAAAACAAAAGCTCGTGAGCCATGCAGGAGACCCTTGCAAAAATAGAGGTGCTCTGAAATGAATATGCCTCCAAAGCGCTGCCACACAGGCACAAAGTCACTTCTATCAAGTGAGTGCTTCCAATCCCACCCACCAGCACCAGCATTAAAATGCTCTTACTATGGCCTGGTTGCAACTCTTGGGAGAAAACCTAAGGCAGTCTTGAGCACTAATATTAGGTGATTTTAAACGAGTGAATTCCCATGCCAAGGAAAATGGTATCCACTCGGATGAAAAAACAAGGAAGAAAAATGTAACCATAAGTGTTTCTTTTGAACTGCTTCTCGTTTACTAGACTTCCTCAAAGCTCCTGCTCTCCTGCTGAGAAAGATGGCAGCGAGCAAGCATAAATTTAAATCACAAACAGGCAAAAAGTAGTACACAATGATCGATACAAATATAAACATAAATTCTGAAACAAAAAAAAAATGGCAAGAGAAACCAAGCATAACAGACCAAATACACAGATGCCAGGATGATTAGCAAGCTTTATTAGATCAAGAAATAATTAAAAAAAAAAATCTGAAAATATTATGGGTCTGCTCCTAGTTGAATGTAAACCACTTGTTGTGAAGAAAGAAAAAATGTCAAATATATACAGCTTTCTGCATTTATAAAGAATCAGAGCAATCAATTTTTATCCCGTAAGAATGATAAAAGCATTTTTCAGCCAGTTAGTAATAAGATAATGTTAAACAAGATACACTAGACAACAAATCAGAGAGCAGAAGATCAAGGTAACTGGTGTCTAGGAAGCCAAAATCAGATCATGGTGGAATCACAGTAAATGGGGGGGTCATAGACCTCTGTGGAGATCCCAGAATATCCAGAAAAAAATGCCATGTTTTGAAGCGCCTTTCCAGATATTCAGTAAGCTCATTCAGCATGATTTCAGTGTGGAAAGCTCATGAATGTCCAACAGAGCAAACTTAAAAGGGAATAAAAATATCTTGTCTCTATTTCTTCCATTCTAATTGGTGTAGCTTACGACTTGTATTAATCACATTCTGAGATGCACTGTTTGTGCCAACGACATATATTTAACCTAGAAACTTAAGAGTTACTCACGTTGTTCCAAATATTCTGAAAATTAGTTTATTTACCTGCTGTAAATGTTTAAAAAGTGCAGAAAAGCCTTACACAGTTAAGTGCTTTTGCTTCTTGTTACCCCAGCACCAGTTACAAAGGCAAATGCTGAACCATGGGCTGGGCAAGGATGGCTACCAGGAGTTAGGCCAGATAAGTGTATAGCAGTTGCCCACACTTTGGAAAAAACAACTCACTAAAAGGTAAATTACTCTGAGAGGGAATTCCTATCATTACATATAATAGAGCAGCACTGGAAAAAAAATCACTTGTAATTTTCTACTCCCCATTTTCTACCTGTTCTCATTTTTTCCTTCATCTACAGATAAAAATGACTTGTGAAAAATGGCAAAAATATTACTAGATAAAACATAGCTGTGGGGTAACTATACACTTTCTTCAGCAGAGATCTTCTAGGAGTTGCGTCAATAATGTGTTGAAACCTTGGGTCAAACTGGGATCTTTCCCCCAACATACGAAAGTATTTGAATATATGAAATTTAGCTTGGACCCAACACGGTCTAAAAACTGAACTCCACCAAGTAATACAAAATACAGTGAACAGCTCTGCTCCTGCCCAAAACTGCATGACCGAGTCAAAAAACAGGCACTTCCATTTCTGATTCAGGAGATCACAAATCCCACCTGTGACCAAGTCCTCTGTATGAGCCATACGACCAAATTAGCATGCCCAGTACAAGGAAAAGTTATATATATCACCAGAGAGAACAACCTCACTAGTACTCCTGGGGCTGGGGCCCCTCCACAGACACACAGCACTCACCCTTCTCTGTCTATGTGAGGCAACAGGTGTTTGGAGGTGTTCCGGAGCTTCCTGTGAAACTGGGTGAAGTCTAGTTTTTCGGGTTGCAAGTCCCATGTTGCCCCACTACGAGAGAAAAACAGAGACACGCAAAGAAAGAAAGCACCCTACTACGTAGGCACAACAGGCTGAGGAGCAGGTGGAACATCTGAGCCTCCCCAGAGGAAGAAGGCTGGTGCTTCTGGAGACACTGCTCTGCTCCAGAACATGACACATCTCCAAACTTTATGCTGTTGCATTATGTGCCATTTCTTTGGGTTTTGGGAGATGCTGAGCTCTCCAAAGTTGGAGCTGCCTTTTCTAAACTCCTGCTTTCAATGGAGATGTAGTTATATACCTTAACAGCTACAATTGCTCTTTAAATCAAGGAGCTTTTGCAACAGGTACTAGCCTGGTCTATGAAATGCAGAGGCTCTGTTCCATTACAGGCTGCCTGCTACAATGTGCCCTTCATCGGCTAGGACCCTGGAGCAAATCCCAGGGTGTGGAGACCTGCCTCAAGAACAGCAGTACAGGATGCCTTGTTAGCAGATAATCAACCTCAGGGATGGCAGTCCAGGTGTCTTGTTAATTAACCTCAAGGAGGGCAGTACAGAACATCTTATCAACAGATAAGGAACAAATCCAGAAAAAGAAGAAAATTGCAACCGCACGGCTGGCGTGCGATTAAGAAGCTTATTAGAAAATCTTGACGTAATTCTTTATACTATCGACTTATTTAGCAACTATGCTTTTCATGCTTTTGCAAATAAGGAATTATATCCGGTTTAGTACAGTATAGAAGTTGTATCCGATGCTTAATAAAATGCCTCTGGTTCATTATACCGGAGTCCGTGCGCATCATACGCTGCACCAGGGGAAACATTAATTTCTGCAGGCTGCGTGCAGGCTCCTGCTGGGTTTCAGGCATGGTGCAAGGAGATGCACACGACTGGATGGAAAGTATATTTCCCAGATCTCAGCTCTCATTGCTTCAGTGGGGCAGCACGCTCATTTTCCCAGTGCTGCAACGGCAGCTGAGCAGCTCTTCTCAGCAGCTGCCAAGCAAAACACATAAGCTGCCAGTTAACAGAAGAAAAAAATACCCCAAATCCAGGAGCTTAGAGCTGCTTCAGTCCTGCCCTTCCAGCTACAATTAAGCACATCAGTAACTTATTGAGACATATGGACAGTGCTCAGCGGCCTCTCCTAGCACACAGGGTGCTGGAAGCAGGTTGTGCCATGGGCTAAACGGCGAGCAGGAGGAAGAGCAGTGACAGGGGCCTGTGCCACAGTGCCACCTCATGCGATCACCTCCAGGACAACACGCAGACAAAAGCTAATGGAGCCCATCTTTTAAAAGACATTTGTTGGAGGGCTTACCTGAAGGACTCAAAGGTATTGGCTGCCCAGATGTTTGTGCCCAGCATGTCAAGGTTGCTCTCTTTGTTGCCATTCTAAAAAGAAGGGGAAAAGGCGGTTACTTGTAGGAAGGTGTGAAGCTCTTCCCAGCCGCTGGATCCCGTGTGCAAGCCAGGCTCATCCCACAGCACGACAGGCGAGCGCTACAGCTCTGCACGTGGGCCTCACCATGGCCACGGGGTCACGAGGCTCTTTGAGCTTCCTTGTTTCACTGTCTATTTGAAGAGGGTGGTAACACCAGCACAGGGGGTTTCTTTAGAGTGGTCATGGCCCATGAGCTGAAAGGTCGGCTCACCTGGGGTCACAGCAATGTTAAGAGCGGTCGGGTGGCTGCATGCAGTGTCGTGGCAGATAAAAAGAGGTCTTAGGTGCATAACGATAGCAAGATGCTAGGCCACCCTCCCGGCAGCCCTGAGTCCCCTCACTCATTAAAACAGGGCGTTTTGGAGGTAGGGAGTGACACACAGTTTCAGCCTTATGGACACACAGCTGTGGACAACAGAGAGTAGACAACACACAGCTCCCACTCCAACTTGGGCACATCCATCCTTCCATAGCCAACACTGGGGCACAAGGCCTACCCAACCCATCAGGGCCCAGCTTCACAGCTGGGCAGGTTTGACACCCTGGTCATGAAGATACTCGACCCAAGCAAACCACAGAGCAAGTTCTCTTCTATGAAGACGAGTAGTGAGACGTGGGGCAGAGCAGCCTGAGGAACCTCTAAACCCCTCCAGAATCTACCATCGTGTTAACTGACTTTTCAAAGAGCCCCAGTAGCATGACTTCCCTTTGTTCAAACTAAACCTCACCGTGGGATATAGCAGTGTGGCAGAACTAACATTACCATGGCTGTAGGCTTCAGGATCGTAACAGTCACTGCTAGAAAGCTGCTACACAAAACATTCAAAGCATCGTGCTGAGCTTACCAATACATTTTTAATCTCTTCCCCAAAGGCATTAGCCTTTCACATGAAACTGGAATTAATACTTTGCTTTTTGTCTCATTGCTTCTGCTCGGCCTGAGATCAGCACGCAACCCACGTCCAACCTCCCCACTGAAATGCATCTTGCGAGGGCTTTTTGAGGAAAACTTCTCTCTCAAAGGCAAAATCACCCTCCATCCTGCAAAGCTGATTCCACTGCATGCATCTCATGCTGCTGACCCTTGCACCCTTCACTGTCAGACAGCACCACCTCCAGTTGCATCTGACCAGCACGTGGAGGACGTGGCAGCCCAGGGTCTTGACAAGCCAGCATGTGCCATTTCTGCAACACAAACTGCCAGAACCTCTTGCTCTGCAACCTAATAGTGAAATCTCAGTGTTTTTAAGGAAAGGACATCGAGCTCGGCTCCCTTTCCACCACAAAAAAAAAAAAAAAAAAAAAAAAAACACATGTAGGACTGCGGGTTGTGCTGGATTGGGTTCTGGGGTCTTCATGAAAGGGTGGTCTTTGTAGGGATGAAATAGTTAATGTAGAGTGTACTAATAAACTAGTCAATACTTAGTCTCGAGGTGCAAGGACTCTTGATAATTGTCAAGACAGGTGGCTATGCATGGAGGGGTTACCTATCTGCAAGGACTCCTGATATATGGCAGGTCAGGACGTTCTGCATGAAGGGGTTGCCTATCTACAAGGACTCCTGATATATGGCAAGTCAGGATGATCTCCATGGAGGGGTTGCTTATCCAGAGGTCCCAGTCAGCAATAAAATATAGATAACATTGACATGAAAGCAGAACAGGAAAATGGGAGGGGGGACATTTTTGGGGTAAGAACGGTATAAAAGAGGGACGACCGAAGCGGTCGGGGTCCGTGGTGTGACCCCTGCGTGGGAAAGCCCGGACCCCAGCTAGCTGGTAATACTTATTATCTTTCTCCTATTATTAAAAAGCACAATATATCGATGGTGTTTGCCTCTTTCTCCGTCGATTCGAAAACCGGACCTAACATTTGGGGGCTCGTCCGGGATTCGAATACAAGAAAGAAGGAAAAAAATAGAGAAAGATAATAAGTCAAGGGAGGCCTCAGGGGGTGAGAGTGAGCCGACAGAAATCCAGGTGGATGCACCGAAGGATAGTCGGCTGGAGTCTGAGGGAGACGTCCCTCAGACTCCCAGGAAAAGGAAGGGTGGTTGGTTAGGTTGGTTGGGTATACCGTTTCTCCTTAACGAAAGGAGACCGGTGTGGGAAGGGCGAATTCTGTTAATAATCGCCCTTACTGGTTTACTGGCAGTTGTATTAATTTTGGTTTTAAGCGACGAGCTTGATACAATGGGACAAGGGAAATCCACCCCTTTGTCATTTATGTTAAATCATTTTGGATATGTTAAGCATCGGGCACATAATTTATCTGTAGAAGTGTATAAAAATCGGTGGGAGATATTTTGTAAAAGTGAGCGGCCAAGTTTTGACGTAGGCTGGCCGAGAGAGGGAAGTTTAGATTTAGAATTGGTAAGGAAAGTAAAAGAGGTAATAATGAGACCTGGGTCGGAAGGACACCCAGATCAATTTCCATATATAATCACCTGGGAGGATTTGGTTTTACATCCACCCCCATGGTTGAAATCTTTTGTGGGGGGGAATGGAAAGAACGAAAAGGTTGATATTTACTTAATGAAAAAGGAAGGGAAAAAGGCGGTATTATCAGATTCGACTGTATATCCAGAAATATTGGATGAAGAAAGTGGGCATAACCCCCCGCCTTACGCACCTCTGCCCGAGGCACGAAGGGAGGTGAGTAGTAGTGATCAAAGGAGGGAGGGAGGGGAAGACAGGGGCCCAGCGTTTGGGACTCGATCTCACCAAAGGGGAGACGAGGGAGGTGTGTCGAGCACCTCTCAAGCTTTCCCAGTTAGAGCAATTGGAACAACAGGGTCTCAGGGACAGCGTACGTATCAATATTGGCCATTCTCTTCTAGTGACTTGTATAATTGGAAAAGTCAAAACCCCTCTTTTTCTGAGAAGCCAGGAGCATTGATTGATTTATTAGAATCCATCTTGTTTACACATAACCCTACCTGGGATGACTGTCAGCAGCTTTTAAAAGTGCTGTTTACGACCGAAGAGCGTGAGAGGATCCTGACCGAGGCACGAAAGTTGGTGCCGGGAGAGGACGGGAGACCCACCGTGCAGCAGAACCTTATCGATGAAGGATTCCCATTGGTAAGACCACCGTGGGATTTTGAACAACCTGAAGGTAGGGAGCGTCTCTGAACATACCGGCAAACGCTGATGGCAGGGTTGCGGGCGGCAGCGCGTAAACCTACTAACTTAGCAAAAGTAAATGCTGTCAGGCAGGAAGCCGAGGAAACCCCTGCCGCTTTCTTAGAGAGAATATTAGAGGCGTTTAGACAATTCACTCCTTTAGATCCTATGAAGGAGGAGAATCGGGCAGCTGTCATCTTAGCATTTGTAAATCAAGCTGCCCCGGATATAAGAAAGAAATTGGAAAAGATTGATAGGTTGGGGGAGCAAACTTTACAGGATCTTTTAAAAGTAGCAGAAAAGGTGTATAACAACAGGGAGACTCCAGAAGAAAAACAGGAAAGAATGAGAAGGGAAGATCGGGAATACCAGGCAAAAGAAAATCGGAGAAATCAAAGGGAAATGGCTAGGAGATTTTTTGAAGCAGGAGAAAAGTCAGGGAGGCAAAGAAGGGGACCACCACCCCCCAGTGGAGTTGAGGTACGGTTAGGAAGGGATCAATGTGCAATTTGCAAAAAGAAAGGACATTGGAAAAATGAGTGTCCGGAAAAAGGAGAAAGGGGGCCACCGAGAGTACTGGTGGCAAATGAAGATAGCGACTGAAGGGGCTGGGACTCGGAACCCTTCCCCGAGTCTTGGGTAGAATTAGAAATGGAAGGGAAACGTGTAAAATTTCTGGTAGACACAGGGGCTGAATATTCGGTGGTAAATGAAGCAGCGGGGAAACTATCGACAAAGAAAACTCGAGTACGAGGGGTAAATGGGAGTAAGGTATATCGGTGGACATCAGAAAGGAAGGTAGATGTAGCTAATAGACAAATCACGCACTCTTTCTTGTATATACCGGAGAGTCCGGTACCCTTAATGGGCCGGGATCTCTTAACTAAATTAGGGGTAAGGATATATTTTGAGGATGATGGAATAAAAATCAATGACCGAGAAGGACGACTGATACAGGTCCTGACCGTTAGATTAAAGGACGAATATAGACTGTATAAAGAGAGGAAGGAAGAAATTGGACCAGAAACTCAAAAATGGATGAGGGAAATCCCAGAAGTATGGGCAGAGAATTCGGGAGTAGGAAGAGTTAAAAGGAAAATTCCTCTGGTCGTGGAATTGAAACCAGGAGCTCACCCGATTAGGGCTAGACAGTACCCAATGACCCCTGAAGCTCGACAAGGAATAGCAAAGCATATTAAAAGGTTACTGGAAGCTGGCATTCTGCGTAAATGCAAATCTCCGTGGAATACTCCTCTGCTGCCAGTAAAGAAGCCCGGAGGAGATTTCAGGCCAGTTCAAGATCTGAGAGAAGTTAACAAAAGAGTGGAGGATGTGCATCCTACGGTCCCGAATCCATACACTCTGTTAAGTACGATGCCACCAGATATGGGATGGTATACAGTTTTAGACTTAAAGGATGCTTTCTTTACCATCCCCCTGACAAAACAGAGCCAGGAAATGTTTGCTTTTGAATGGGAAGATCCCGAGAGCGGATACAAGGGTCAGTTAACTTGGACCCGATTACCACAAGGGTTCAAAAATTCACCAACTTTATTTAATAAAATACTGCAGGAAGATTTGAGTGAATTCAGGAGACAGAATCCTAGTGTGAAATTGCTTCAGTATGTGGATGATCTGCTGCTAGCAGCAAGAACGAAAGAGGAGTGCGAGGAAGGTACGAGGAAGTTGTTGCAAGAATTAAATAAACTAGGATACCGAGTAAGTGCTAAGAAAGCTCAGCTATGTAATCCGGAAGTAACATATCTGGGATATAAGATACGAGATGGTAGGAGATGGCTAACTGATGCCATGAAAGAGACTGTTCTTCGGATTCAGGAACCCAAATCTCCAAGAGAGGTTCGAGGATTTTTGGGGACGGTGGGATACTGCCGTTTGTGGATACCTGGGTTCACAGAAAAAGCGAAACCTCTGTATGAGGCAAGTCGAGAGAAGCCGAACTGGCAGTGGACAGAAGCTATGAGAAAATCTTTTGAGGAACTGAGATTAACCCTGCTAGAGGCCCCTGCACTTGCACTCCCGGACCCAGATATGTGAGCGAAAATGCGGGAGTTGCCAAGGGAGTGTTAACGCAGAATCAAGGCCCTTGGAAAAGGATAGTGGTGTACTTATCAAAGAAATTAGATCCAGTTGCCGCAGGGTGGCCCTCGTGTCTTAGAATTATTGCAGCCGTGGCATTAATGGTTAAGGACGCAGACAAACTCACGTTTGGGCAAAAGCTGTATGTAACGGCTCCTCATTACATAGAGGCATTACTCAAACAACCGCCTGAAAGATGGATAACAAATGCTAGGCTGACTCATTATCAAGCCTTGCTTTTAAACCCAGGAAGAATTATGTATACGTCCCCAATGACTTTGAATCCAGCCACTCTCCTACCTAACCCAGAGTATGAAACACCTGTGCATAATTGTCAGGAGGTGTTAGCTGAGACTACAACAGTGCGGGAAGATTTGAAGGATGAGCCGATGCAAGGAGGAAAAGTGTGGTTTACAGATGGAAGTAGCTTGGTCGAGCAAGGAAAAAGAAGGGCGGGAGCTGCAGTGGTAAATCAGAACAGAGAAATAGTTTGGAGCCAGCGTTTACCAGACGGCACTTCAGCTCAAAGAGCGGAACTGAAGAACAAAGTGCTGGAGAAGGATATTACGATACAGGAGGGGGGGACGCAGCCCCCCTTTTATACTAATTTCCCGACCGAGGGACGCCCTCTCCTTTTCCCCATTGGCCAAGGTACTCAGAAGTTACAGCCTTCCCGGCCTGCCTACACCGAACTCCTGCCTCCTGCCATCTGTTCTCACCTGAGCTCACCTGACTCCTTTGTCCCCCTTGCTGAAGAATGTAGGGGAATTCCCCTATTTCCCTCCTTTGTAAAGGCCCCCACCTCCTTGCAGATGGCTCTTTTTGTCCCACTTGCTCATGGCTCCGCTCAGTCTCTCCTCCCTTTGTCCTGCTCTTCAGCCAAACTGTGGAGAAACCCCCTTATTGATGAATACAGAAACTTGAGCATTCCACTCGCCTTCACCAGTCCCAGGCCACACAGAAAGATGCTCTGCGAAAGCAGTTTTAGGCTGTTTTCAGCCATGGGCACTACCAAAATAAAGACATAATAAATAAATAATAAAAAAGCAGGTCTGTCTACTTGCACAAGCAATTCTTTAGCAGTGTGGGCCCAAGGAGCAGCATTTAACTGCCATGCACTGGTCTCTGTGACGATCATCCAAGCGTTTCCAAGCATTAATCTACTGTATTATTACCGATGGCTGTCCTGAAAGCTGCTTTTTCTAATGTACAAGGTGCATTTAATCAGTTCATAAAATCACGATACCCGTGCTGATAACAAAGAAACCAAAGATTACTAGGAAAAAACATTCCTTAAATACACATATAGCTTTCCTGAGAGACCACAGATTTTAAATACTAGCAATAACTGAAAACTCATCAAAATTGGACCATTTCTTAGTGAAGTCCCATATCACAATTTGCACACAAACTGAGCACTGCCCTTCCAAAGAGAAGGGTGTGCCTCTCCAGCATACTACAGATGGACAGATTTGAGAGCTATTCCCAGGACAACAAACAATTTAGGCAACAGACGTTCAAAACACCGTTGCATTGCTCTTTTTCCACCTACACCCTCCTAGAAGTGGTCTATGGATGATGACTTTAACCTTCTGGGATCTGCTTAACATATTTCTGTACAGAAACAAAACTAACAGAAAACCTCCTATGATTAGGCATGGAAGCAAAGCTCTCTAATTTCATCAAACATAAGTAAATTTTTTCTCATCAAAGAGAGAAATTCATTTTCTAAATACTTAGAGGCATTCTCATCTGGTGTAATGAATAGAGATGTGCTGGTCTTCAGAGTTATCACCCCAAGAAGAACCATCTCTTTTGCAGACAGCAGCATTTCTCTGCACAGGGGCTTCTTATGGACATGGTGTATTTTAAGTATCTGCCAATGAGCTACCAACAGTCGGATTTCCCCAGAGGACAGTATTTAGACTGAGGGAGAAAGTGTAGGACCAGGTAACCAGTTACAATGAGGATGAGACAAATCAGCAACACCCTTATTGAACAGCCAAGACTTCAGTGTGGGGATGGGTTCCTAATGAAACAGGTTGGGTCTTGAAACTGTTTTCCAGTTCAGCTTGGTGCTGGATAATCTCTAAACTAATCTCTAAAAACTGGATGGAGACCATAGAGGCTCAGAAGATGGGTCTAAGCTTTTAGCTGCTGTTGGATATCCACACCTCAAATAGACTGCAACTCATCTGGTCTCCTAGACCATCCCTGTTGCTTCCAGGAGATATTCAAAATATTAGTTTCACTCCATAGAAAAAGGCAACTGGGACAAACGATAGTGCAATTTGTCATTAAGTAAGTTGTGCATCACTATGATCCTTTCAAGACAATCCTTTTTTTCTTCTGTCTCCATTCAAAGGCCATGGAGTGCAGTTGCTGCAACAAGAACCAAAGAGAGAATGGGGCAGCACCTGCTCTTTAGGGCAGCAGCTTTATACACCAGCTACAGGGCACTGTGAAAGCTCTCAATATAGTACTGAGACCTAATAATAATACAAAAAAACCTCTCTCCAGTTCTCAAGTCGAGAGGGAAAAAACTACATATTTAAGAAGTTACTTCTTGCCAGTTCCCCCAGGTCTGTAATTATAATCAGTTTTAACTTGGAGTTCCCAGTGACCCAACCCACAGATTTAGATAATAATTTTCATCAAAAAGGGGTTAGGACTGTTGAAAATTAATTAAGGCACCAGGAATGATGACTGAGAGACACACTAATGAGACTGTCACAAACACTCAGAAAGATCAGTGATTCAGTAAAACAGCCCCTACGCACACTGTGCTTTAAGTGCATTTGCATAACCTCCGTGCCTCCGATCCTGTGAGCACACATTCAGGTGAAAAAAATCCACATTGACCATTGCTGAACCGCTGTGACTGTACAAACACAGGGATAGACAACCATGACAGCAGCGTGTGGACTCTGTACTTGCGCGTGCCGCTTCAGCAAATTCCCCACATGAAGTAGACATTTACATGCACGCAGACGCTTGTCAAAACCCCAGCTCAACCTAACACCAATTTCTCTTGCCGCTCCTCATTACCATTCCCTAGCAAATCACCACAAATGCAAAATCGTGCTCTTCATTGCTTGACTGCTGCTGCATGTCTAATCACTGAGCTTAGCATTAATATAAAATAACATGCAGGGTCAGCTGAGTCTCAGAGTCTCAGCACTGCCCGTGGTGTAAATGCAGGGATTACCCTAGGAGATGTGTTATTTTTTCAGCGCATGTAAAGTCTACATTTGCCAATACTTCCCCTCCTAACCTCCTCTGCCACTGCCTATGACCCCTGGCTGCACTTGGCTGGAAAACAGAAAAGAGCACACACAGGTAGAGCTGCCTAAAACAGCTCTGATTTAAGTTGCTGTGGTTGGAAAAATGACAATTTATCAAAACAGAAGGTTTCCATAAAGAAAAAAAAGATCAGCAGTTTTGGCAGGGGACATAGAGGAGGTCCCCAGTCTGAGTTCAAGAGGGAACTGATCTCAACACAGATCAAAAGCCCATTCTCAAATTCCCTTTTTTTCAGGTCAGGAAAGTAATTCCCCACCTCGTCCAGCCAAGAGCCCCCACAGAAAGTAGCTGGTGTCAAGGGCACAACTAACACCATGCCCATGGTGTCCAATATTCTTAGCTAGTGCCGCAGATCAGCTTCTAACAAAGACTTGCCAAAAAAAAACAACTGAAGACATCTCTTCGTTTCCCCAAATTTTGACACACCTAAGCAGACACACACCATGCTGTGGCAGCCAAGTCACAGATGCTGCACAAACAACCCTTTAGGCGCAGCTCATAGCTCACACGTACGCCCTACACGTAGACACAGCCGCACACAAGCCACGTGCTCCAGAGGATGTCTCCGGTGACCAGCCAAACAAAGGACACGACTCCAGCACTCGTGCACCAGCTCGTCCCACCACCACTACCACATATACCTTGGTCAAGCGACTCAACTGGCTGCTTCTCCCACGGCTGCCAGACCTGGAGCCAGACCCACGCGTGGAGCCCGAGCTAGGCCGGGATCCTGAGCTGCCACTGCTGCTGCAATCCCACTCTTCCTGGAAATGACAAACAGGTCGCTTTAGTCACGCACCATGCGAGGTCGGCCCCGCGCCGGCCCCATGGTTCCCTTGGCAAGTGCCGGAGCCCGACCCAAGCCTGCTGCCTCCATGGGGACGCATTTTGCTCTGCTGTCTTGGAGTCCTTCAGCACCTCAAGGTCACATCTTCTCATGTTAACCGAAGGCTGAGGGGTAACGTTATGGGAAGGCAGGATAAGGTTTGGCTCTTGGGCTTCAGTTTACCAGTCTGTAAGGGGGGGATTAATACTTACTGCCTTTACATCCAAGGGGGTGAATTGTGCATATGCAGCAACCTCACATCTTGGAGAACTGTTTATATCCTTAATATTCCCCAAACCTAAATCATGTGCTCAGTCACTTTTGCTCTGGGCTTAGACAACAGCTGGACTCCAGCTCTTCATACACCTGAATACACTGGGATTTCACCAGCCCAGTCTTAAACAAGCAATTATTTTAGTCTATCAAAGAGCCACCCCTCACATTCTGCCTTTCTTCTCCTAATGCGTGTTTTCCTGCCAGAGGCCCTGCAGGTTTCTTGTTCAGTCAGGTGCCCGTGGGACAAGAGGAGTCATCGGGAAACCAAAACTATCGATTCCACCACATGGATTTATCCAAACCACCCACACAGCAGCCAGAGAGGAAGGTGGGTTTTGCCAGGGCAAGCGCTTCAAAAGCTTTGCTCAGAGGCTCGGGGTAGAGCTTTGAAGTGACCCTAAGACGATTAAAAGAAAAAAGGAATTTCTCAAAGCACAGAATATTCAACTCTTTCCCATATTCCGAAAATGGGGAAAATAAAAAAGCAACTGTGCGTTGAAGGATTGGGGTAAGAGCTCACCACAATTATATGTTTGCTAAGCTTGAGTTTCACAGCTTAGTCCAACCCACTTTTCCCAGCCTGTGCACTGGGATTGCATCAGTTTTTATTTACTTAATTAAGCAGCACTCTGTATAAGCGAGACCACATTAGAGCCTCTTCCCCGTGGTCTGCACAGTGAAGACGTGCACCAGCTGACTCCATCTACGGCCACATTACGCAGTGCTGAGACCATGACACGCCTAGGTGAAGTAGGAGAGGTTGTGGCTCTTCCCAAGGGATATTACACCAGTGGTTCTTCTTCCCCCCCCTTGTCACAGTGCAATCTAAGTCTCCCAATGGCTGAAAAATATCAAGCAAGACCAAAAGTTAAGGGAACTATTAAACTGGCATGGAGGAAAAATTGGATTGGTGCTAATGGTGAGACACAAGGAGGTGGCAGCTTGGGCCACCTTGGGAAACAGCCTGTCTTGCAGGCATCCTAGGAAGGGAGAACCATTTCATCTGATGTGGGGAAGACACAAGCACAGAGTGAAAAGCAGAGAAATGTCTCTTTACCACCCAGCTGTTAGAAGGATCAGTGATGAGTGTTACTGTATCCTATATGCTAAGGCCACAGAAAAGGGTGTCCTGTCCATCTAGGTTGACATTGGTAGGTGCAACACATGGGCTACAGGGAACCTTTCAAACCACCTCTAAAAAGATAGAATCAAATGCACCCAGAGTTGTATTTCTGACACTTATGAGATAACATTTGGGGATGTATTTGGACAGCCAAGAAGTCCACAGAGATTTTCTTGGGGGTTTTGGAGAAAAACAAACAAACAAACAAACTCATCTTGAAACATGAGCCTGCTCCAAATACTCCTTACGCTTCAAAAGAGCCACTGTGAAGAAAATCCCACGGCCACCATCTAAATGGTGGTCACTTTGCAAAGAGAGACAAAAAAATAAATAAATCAAGGATGTAACATCCCTCAGGAGGCACCACAAAAACAGACCGGTTAAATCACGTGCTGAATTTGAGATCTCTACCTTGAAGTTTCTTCTCCATGTTCCTCGGGTATCACAGAATCACAGAAGGGTTGAGGTGGGAAGGGACCTCTGGAGATCACTAGTCCAACTGCCCTGCTCAAGCAGGGACAGCTGGAGCCCGTTGACAAGCCTCATACATGGCAGCTCTTGGTGGTTTCAAACAGAGCTGGTTATAGTTACAAGCCTGACTTCTGCTTGTGGTGGCCTGCAGATCAACGGGGGGATTCAGAGCGCTGATTCAGGAGACCCCTGCCAGGCTACATCCCTTCACCCCCAATCTCACTGCTCGGGCTGCAACTCAGCATGTCCCTGCACCAGGGAGGTGGCTGGCCAAAAACCATGCCGTGAGAAAGGGGGGGATTAACTCCACCACATGGCAACATCTGGACTCACTGAGATGGGACAGTACACACATCATGAACCAACAAGATAATATTGGTGATTTTTGCTTTTACTCAGTCTGTTTGTTTTCTGGCTCTAATTCATGGCCCATGGGCTTTTTCACTGTTTAATTCCTCATATTTTGCATTTTCTATCCTTTTCACCCAACGAAACCTTTTTCCAGTCAATAGCTGGGCTTAACATTCATCACAGGTTGTCCAGGGATCAGGTGCAGCACTCTCACACCTCCAGCTAACGGCAAGATTATCTACAAGTCTCCCACGTGATTTTTGTTAATTTAAGCCAGCAAAGTGAAGAAACAGATCAGATTCTTCTGCAGCTCTGAAAGTAGCTGAAGAAATGGTTGTAATGGCAAAACATTCTCTGTTCCTTGTTCTGGCCTCACACTGACCCACCCCCTCCATATCCCTGTCCCAACATTCTCTGTTGAGGTGCTCCACAAAAGACCAAGAATCTTCCAGTGCCACGAATGACCCTTCAGCTCCTGTTTCCATTTCTCACCAGGCTCCAGCCACCTTTCTAAATCTGCCCTTTCCACCAGGATGGGACCTCTAAGCTTGGAATGTGACTGCTCGAGATCAATGGAAACAGCTGCTTTCACCCATGCAAATCCTTCAGGCCAACTCTACAACCCCTTGGGAACCACAAGGCTTGTGTTGCCAACCACCCTCCTTTAGGAGCTAGTTGTCAAATCTCACATTTGCATTTTAATTAACAATAATAATATGTTTCACTTGCATCGCAATTTTCTTCTTCACAGCTCTTTGCAGCACAAACTAATTAAGCCTCTTTCCTTTCCCAGACCAAGAGTTGATTCTTTTTGCTGCTTCAGCATGGGTGTGAAAATGCCATTCATGGAGAGAGAGGGTGGTTTCCTTAGATGTTCAGAAATGGGAATGCAGTGACCGCCTACGCCCTGTCCTTGCTTTTACAGCAAGCTGCACTGGGAGAAGCGTAGGCTAAATACAGCAAAGCCACCAGCCTCAAGAGGCCTGGAGACAACGCTGAGCTCCTCATTGTGCTCAACATCATGCCCAAATCCCCATTTTAATTTAATATCCAGCTGCAGGGAGTCCTGCAAAGGGCTCCAGCAACAACACCAGCCTTCACGCTCCCCTGGATGCCCAGCAGCTGTACAGGAATGACTTGAGTCTTAACCTCACTAAGAACTGGAGAAGGCAACTATCATGTAAAGGGTCCTTTTTTAGGCTTCTCCACAGCATAAATTTTCATGCACCCACTTCTCCCTGCAGTTAAGTCATCCAGTTATGCAAAATTTTGACATCAGACTCCGGGTGTTTCTTTCAACAACTCCCTGCTCTTCTAGATCTATTCAAGAACAACATTCTACCATTTTTCTCCCACAGATAAAAGAGCTCTTCTCAATTACCTATTAAGTAAAAAGATTTATCCAAAACATTAATGAGGGACAAACTCTTAGCTTCTTTATTCTCTATGCATTTTATAAAGTGACAGAAAACCTTATCGAAAACTCACCCACTATAAAAAAATCACACAGAAGAACCAAACACATAGAAAAGAACAAGCAGTTACGCAAAGAGTGCTGCAAAAAACAATTCAGTTTTCTAAGGATTTACATCTCAAAGCTGAGTGTTTCTTGATGCCTTGACATCTAATGAAAGTGCACTCATGGCTTCTCTCTCCTACAGATACATCCGGATGGGAGGCAAGTTCAGCACAAGGCATGAGGATATTTTTCCTATTTACCTCCTTCCTCTCTCCACCTTTTCTCAGAGAAATACTAAGGCTTTCTCTCTTTCCTCTTCTGACAACTTTACAAAAACAAACAAAACAAAACAAAACAACAACAACAAAACAGTGAGGCTTTTGCAAGCCAGAGCTGCTTTTCAAGCACCTAACCTGGAGCCCACCCCACTGTCTCCCATGGCATGGGGTGGAGACAGAAATCTTCAAGGGAGGGAAAGTGACTAACTCCCATTGCTGTGTCTTTAGCTATCAAGTGTCTCATGCCTATGTCTATTGATCCACATGATTACAGCCATGATTCCTCCACTGCAAAGAAAACCTCCTCTTTGCTCTCCTTGTTTTGGTTCAGTCTCTGCTGCATTTGCCTTTAGAGTTCCCTTATTGCATCAACTTCCTCCTCATCCAGCCACCAGCTCCTGGAACCAGCTTAGAAACGACAGCTCCAACAGATGTGCAGCTGCCTGTGACCCAGACCAATAAACCATGTACAATTGCATTAGCTCCGTGGTTTGTGGTCTGCTCAGCCTCCACCTAATTTCCAGGTTCAAGATGCTCATTTTGACCTACCAAGCCCTAACTGACCGGTTTTCCATCCTACCATCTATCTGAACGACTCTCCTAAGATAATTTGGTGGTGTTCCTGCTGAGACTGCCCCAAGAAACACTGAATTTGCATGGGGGGATCAGCACGAGGAACTGCAACGTGTTAGCAGGTGCTGGAGAGCTGGAGAGAGGGCTGGCACGGAGAAGGGGAACCTTCTGCTCCCCACATTATAGGCTACCTTTTTTGCTGAGCAAGCAAAGAAGGACGCTTAAGCTCCAAACCGGAGCACAGACAATTTAAACCAGGTGGAGGCTGTTTAACCAGCATGGAGAATTGAATTAAATAAGTGCAAAGACCTCATCAGCCTCTTTACAGAGCCCATCCACTCTAAAGCTGATCTTGGAAGCCACGGATTTGGGACACTACTCGGCTCGCTGCTGTCAGCAGATTTAAGTCAGTTAGCAGAAGACTTCGCTGCGGACTTGAGTTTCTGTTGCAGTGCTGCTGGTACTGGGAGTCTCAGCCTGACTGCAGCTGCGAGGCACAGTGCAATGCGAGGCACAGAAGTCCTGCCTGCCTCTGTGGCACCTGCTACAGAAAATTTCCTCCCATTTGACCCAAGATAGTCAATCAGCACCCATGCCTACGGTGAAAACCTCTGTGCTATATGATCAAATAGAGATTGCAAGAGGAAAGCTATTGTTTGCCATCTCTCACTTATCATGTTAGAACCTAGGAAAATAATACTATTAAGTATCACTGTATTACAGTATTGAATTATACTGCCTAGAAAGCACCACAAAGGACGAGGCTGTACTCCCAGAGGGATGACATCTGGAGGACTGCTGCTTGCTTTGTGGTAGTCAACCAGATCTGATCGCTGACACATTGCATTGGGGGCCAGAGAAAACCTGAACCACCATCTGCATCAACATCGGGGCTCATGGATTTTACCCACAAGGCTTAATTCTGGGTGGCAAATTGTTTTAAGGCAGGGGTCCTCAAACTTTTTAAACAGGGGGCCGGTTCACTGTCCCTCAGACACTGTCGGGGGCCGGACTATAGTTTGGAAAAAAATGAACAAATTCCTATGCACACTGCACATATTTTATTTGTAGTAGTGCACAAAAAAAAAAACAGGAAAAAGAATGCAATATTTAAAATGAAGAACAATTGTAATCAACAAAAACAAATAATATTTCAATGTGAACTATGGGCCCGCTTTTGGCTGATGAGATGATCAATGTTAGGTTCCATATTTGTCACTGCTAGTCGTAGCAAGTGATTCAAGCGTTCATCAGTTAGTCTGGATCTGATTGGAGATTTCAGATGTTTCATTCGGGAAAAAGTCTGCTCACAGACATAGGTGCTGCCAAAGACGGTTGCAATTTTGAGTGCATGGTTCCTGAGATTATGATATGTCTCTGAGGGGAGAGATGCATAGAAATTAGTAAGGCTGCTTGATTTGAATGCATCTTTCAGCGAGTCACAAGTCTGTAGTTCGGCCAATTCCATTTGGTAAATCGGATCAACAGTTTCAGTGTCAACAGAAAATGGGTTCCGGAAAAGCTGTATGTCCTGTTCATGGAGACGAAGCTCTTTAAATCTAATTTGAAACTCCTTTTGCAACATTTCTAGTACATCCATACATGTTTTGTTTGGGAATGCAACTGCTGGTTTTTCTGCAGACAGGTTTTGAGTTGTGGGGAGATGGCAGGAGTTTTCCTCCTTTACTTGGTTAATGAGCAGCTCTAATTTGACTTGAAATGCTTTCACATGTGAACACATATCACAGATGAGCTTCCCCTTTCCTTGAAGTTGGACATTGAAATTGTTGAGTAGCTCTGTTACATCTGTCAGAAACGCAAGGTGCCATTTCCATTCTGCATCTTTGAGCTCTGGTACTTCCTTGTTTTTAGAAAGCATAAAATCATAAACCTGTGGAAGTAAGTCATAAAATCGTTTCAAAACTCTCCCTCGACTCAGCCAACGGACTTCTGTGTGGTACAGAATATCTTCATAGGCAACATTTAGCTCAGACAGAAATTCCTGAAACTGTCTGTGGTTTAGTGCATGAGCTCTAATGAAGTTAACACAAGAAACTACAATTTTCATGACAGAGTCCAGCTTCGGTGATTTACAACACAGTGCTTGTTGGTGGATGATGCAGTGTATGGCTATTGGATGTGAATGGTTGCGTTTGTCCATCTCTTTGTTAATGCGTGCAACCACTCCTTTCATGGACCCCACCATGCTAGGAGCACCATCAGTTGTCACACTGAATAGTTTACCCCAGTCCAGCTCCAAATCATTCATAGTTTGGCAAACTTTCTCATAGATATCCTCTCCTGTAGTTGTTCCTTTGATGCTTTTCAGCGCAGCAAGCTCCTCTGTGACTTCGAAAGAATCATTTGTCCCACGAATGAAAATTAGAAGTTGTGCAGAATCACGAACATCATTGCTTTCGTCGAGTGCCAATGAGAAATAGCAAAGTTTTTTTGAGGAGTTTTGCAACTGCAGATTCAAATTTTCCCCCATTTCTTCAATCCTTCGTGTCATTGTAGGTCCTGAAAAACTCACTGTACTAAATAAATCCGCCTTCTCTGGACACATCTCTTTGGCAACAGAAAGAAGGCATTCTTTAACAAATTCTCCCTCTATGAATGCTCTGCAAGTGCGCGCTATGAGCTTGGCAACTTGATAGCTTGCTCGAAGTGATGATATATTGAGCTGCTTTTGCTTCACAAAAGTATTTTGCTGAGTTGTCAATCCATGTTTCAGTCTTCATATTTTATCTTTTCTCACTTGTCCGACCAAAGAATCATATTTATCTTTATGTTGAGTTTCGTAGTGTCGACGCAAACTGTATTCCTTGAACGCAGACACTGAATTCTGGCATATCAGACAAACAGCTCTTTCTTTGTACTCCGTGAAAAAATAATCAGAAGTCCACTTTTCTTGGAATACCCTGCACTCGGAGTCAATTCGTCTTTTTTTTGACATGATGGTGCGCGCGCTTCCCACTGGTGCTGGCTTGCTGGTCCTGCCTGGGAGCTGGAGGGAGGGAGGGAGAGACGGGGGAGCCGCCCACGTCGCTGATGCTGATGCCGCCGCCCCCCTCCTCAGCCCGGCCGCGCAGACCGGACAGGGTGGCCAGAAGGGACTGAAGGAGCTTTGCCACGCCGGGGCTCTGGCGATTCGCCCGAGTTGGCTGGGCCTCGCAGTCCAGAGGCTGCCGACTGAGCTTGCCCGGCAGAGGAGATGCCCGCGCCTCTCGCCTGCCGCGCATCGCGGAGGAGGAGGAGGAGGAGGAGGAGGAGGAGGAGGAGGAGGAGGAGGAGGAGGAGGAGGAGGAGGAGGAGGAGGAGGAGGAGGAGGAGGAGGAGGAGGAGGAGGAGGAGGAGGAGGAGGAGGAGGAGGAGGAGGAGGACGAGGACGAGGACGAGGACGAGGACGGGGCGGCGGCGGCGCGGTTTGTAGCCGAGAGGCGCCCCCTGGAGGGGGCAGGTCGAGGACGAGGCGCTGGTTTCAGCCCAGTCCCGGCGGGTGCTTGGGGGCTGCGGAGGCCGGCGCGCGGATTAAGTGGCAGGAAGTCATCTGCGGCTGCTTGGTTCCCGCCCCCCAACCCCCGACGGGAGGGGGCGGGGGGTTCTGTAAATACTCGAGAGCTTGTGGGTAAGGATTAGAGGGTAGGCTAATATGGGAGACACTGTGGTGGGTGTCTGCTACAGGCCACCTGACCAAGATGAGGAGGTTGATGAGGCCTTCTATAGTCAGCTGGATGTTGCCTCACAGTCACAGGCCCTGGTTCTCATGGGTGACTTCAACTACCCTGACATCAACTGGAAGGACAACACAGCCAGGCACAAGCAGTCCTGGAGATTCCTGCAGAGTGTTGACGATAACTTTTTGATGCTGGTTGTGGAGGAGCCGACAAGGAGAGGTGGGCTGCTGGACCTTGTGCTATCAAATAGGGAGGGACTTGTAGGAGATGTGAAGGTGGGGGGTAGCCTCAGCTGCAGTGACCGTGAGTTGGTGGAGTTCAGGATCCAACGAGGAGGAGGCAGGGCTGTAAGTAGCCTTGCAACCATGGACTTCAGGAGGGCCAACTTTAGCCTCTTCAGGGACCTCCTCGGAAGAATCCCATGGGCTAGAGCCCTAGAAGGCAGGGGGGCCCAAGAGAGCTGGTTTGTTTTCAAGCAGCACTTCCTCCACGCCCAGCAACAGTGCATCCCTGCGTGTAAGAAGTCAGGCAGAGGGGGCAGGAGACCTGCGTGGATGAGCAAGGAGCTTGTGGCAATGCTCAAGCAGAAGGCGGTGGTATACAGAATGTGGAAAAAAGGACAGGCCCCCTGGGAGAAATCCAGGAACGTAGTCACGGAATGCAGAGATGCGACAAGGAAAGCTAAGGCACGGTTGGAATGCAATCTGGCAAGGGATGTTAAAAATAAGAAGAAAAATTTCTTCAAATACATTAACAGCAAAAGGAAAATCAGGGAAAACGTGGGTCCGCTGGCGGACGGGATGGGCACCCTGTTTACAAATAACACAGAAAAAGCAGAGTTGCTGAATGCCGCCTTTGCTTCGGTGTTTACCAAGGACAGCCCATTAGAGCCCCAGGCCCTAGGGACAAGAGAAGAAGCCAGGGGAGAGGAAGACTTGCCCTGGGTAGAGGAAGATTGGGTCAGAGAGCACCTAAGGAACCTCGATACCCACAAATCCATGGGCCCTGATGGGATGCACCCCAGAGTGCTGCGGGAGCTGGCAGAGGTCATAGCTAAGCTGCTCTCCATCATCTTTGGAAGATCCTGGAGAACGGGGGAGGTGCCGGAGGACTGGAAGAAGGCCAATGTCACGTCAGCCTTCAAAAAAGGCAAGAAGGAGGACCCAGGCAACTACAGGCTAGTGAGCCTCACCTCCGTCCCCGGAAAAGTGATGGAACGGCTCATACTGGCCGTTGTCTCCAGGCACATGGAGGACAAGAAGGTGCTCAAGAGTAGTCAGCATGGATTCACCAAGGGGAAATCTTGCTTGACTAACCTGATAGCCTTCTATGATGGAATGACCGTCTGGATAGATGAGGGGAGAGCGGTGGATGTCGTCTATCTCGACTTCACCAAGGCTTTTGACACCGTCCCTCACAACATCCTCCTGGGCAAGCTCCGGCAGTGTGGGATAGATGAGTGCACAGTGAGGTGGATTAGGAACTGGCTGGATGGCAGGGCCCAGAGGGTGGTGATCAGCAGTGCAGAGTCTAGTTGGAGGCCTGTGGGTAGCGGTGTCCCCCAGGGGTCAGTCCTTGGTCCAGTCCTGTTCAATTTATTCCTCAATGACCTGGATGAAGGCACAGAGTGCTCCCTCAGCAAGTTTGCTGATGATACGAAACTGGGAGGAGTAGCTGATACCCCAGAGGGCTGCGCTACCATCCAGAGGGACCTGGACAGAGTGGACAACTGGGCGGTGAAAAACCTCATGCAATTCAACAAGGCCAAGTGCAAGGTCCTGCACCTGGGGAGGAATAACCCCAGACACCAGTACAGGCTGGGGACTGACCTTCTGGAGAGCAGCTCTGCGGAGAAAGACCTGGGTGTCATGGTGGATGATAAGTTGGCCATGAGGCAGCAGTGTGCCCTCGTGGCCAAGAAGGCCAATGGGATCCTGGGGTGCGTTAAGAAGAGCATCTCCAGCAGGTCGAGGGAGGTGATCCTGCCCCTCTACTCAGCCCTGGTGAGGCTGCATCTGGAGTACTGTGTCCACTTCTGGGCTCTACAGTATAAGAGGGATGTGCAGCTGCTGGAGAGTGTCCATCGCAGGGCCACAAGGATGATCAGGGGCCTGGAACGTCTGCCCTATGAGGAGAGACTGAGGGAGCTGGGCCTGTTCAGCCTGGAGAAGAGAAGGCTGAGAGGGGATCTAATCAGTGTCTACAAGTACCTCAAGGGAGGCAGTGAGGAGGATGGTGCTGGCCTCTTTTCACTGGTGGCCACTGACAGAACTAGAGGTAATGGCCACAAACTGAAGCACTGAAAGTTCCACAGGAATTTAAGGAAATTTTTTTTAACAGTGAGGGTAACAGAGCACTGGAACAGGCTGCCCAGAGAGGTTGTGGAGTCTCCTTCTCTGGAGATCTTCAAAACCCGCTTGGACGCAGTCCTGTGCCACGTGCTCTAGGTGACCCTGTGTGTGCAGGGGGGTTGGACTAGATGATCTCTAGAGGTCCCTTCCAACCTTAAGCATTCTATTCTATGATTCTATGATCTGTACCGATAATCATCCCTCCCCAGAACCCACCAACTTGTGGAAAATATGAATTGATTCTGACTGGGCTTCTTTGCATTCATTTTGATTTTGTGGAGATGCGGAAACTTCTCATGCTTACATGAGCAACCAGGCTGGGGTGTATGGTCAGATACCCTTTGGGCAGGAGGTGCCACACAATCCCTGCAAAGCACTCAAGGGCTCTCTGGGCTACTGGGCGGCACAGGGAGTTTTCCCAAGCACCAAAACTTCGTTATCTCACGCTGTTAATTCGTCAGGACTGTCCCTGGGGTGTTTTTGGCCCAGCCACGGTGGAGAACAAGCACAGGTGAGAGTGCTCTCCAAAGCCACTTTGCATGTACTCGCCCTATTCTGGATGCCAGGCGTGTTTAATAATAGACATAGGGCTCCTTGTCTAGAGGCGAACAACAGAGCGAGAGGCAGCCCCAGCGCCGACCCCCGTGCGGGCAGTGCTGAGCTCCCGGCCAGAGGCGGCTCTGACTCAGCGCGGGCGGAGCCGGCAGGGCAGGCGGGAATTCAAAAGCTGCCCCCAGGGAGCGCGAGCGACCAGAGCGCGGCGACCAGAGCGGGCAAACAGAGCGTGGCGCGCCAGGGAGGGCGTGGCGCGGCAGTTAGCGCGGCAGTAACAGAGCGGGCAAACAGAGCGTGGCGTGCCAGGGAGGGCGTGGCGCGGCAGTTAGCGCGGCAGTAACAGAGCGGGCAAACAGAGCGTGGCGCGCCAGGGAGGGCGTGGCGCGGCAGTTAGCGCGGCAGTAACAGAGCGGGCAAACAGAGCGTGGCGCGCCAGGGAGAGCGTGGCGCGGCAGTTAGCGCGGCAGTAACAGAGCGGGCAAACAGAGCGTGGCGCGCCAGGGAGGGCGTGGCGCGGCAGTTAGCGCGGCAGTTTGCGCAGGCAGGAGGTGCGGGCAGGGGTCAGGGAGTAAGGGTCAGGTAAAGACATGGTCTCCACTCGGCAGAGAGCTTCCGCCAGGAAGACTGTGGCGACCCAGACTGAACCGCCACAGAAACATGCAGCGGTCCAGGCTGCTGGCTGCGGGGAATGCCTGGGCCTCTCCATGTTACCGGGGAGTGGCGAAAGCACAGCCTGCCTTAGGTGTGAGCAGGTGGATGACCTGCTCAGCCTGGTGGCGGAGCTAAAGGAGGAGGTAGAACGACTGAGGGCCATCAGGGAATGCGAAAGGGAAATCGACTGGTGGAGCTGCATCCTGCAGTCTTCCCAGGAAAGCTACCCTCAGAACTCCCCAATTCAGTCAGAAAGTCCAGTGCCCTCTTGCCCTAGGGTAGAGGGGGTGGACTTAACAGTTTCCAGGGACGACCAACAATGGAAACGGGTCCCCACTCGAGGTGGCAGAAGATCCCCTCCACAGCCCACCTCACCTCCACCGGTGACCACGTTCAACAGGTACGAGGCCCTGGAACATGTGAATCAGATAGAGGAGGCCTTGAACCAAGGCCCGTCTAAGGGGATCTCTACACAGGGGCAGTCTAATCCATGCAGCAAGGCTGCTCCCCCTAAAGTGAAAAGGAGCACCCGGAAGAAGCGGCGGGTGATCGTCGTGGGTGACTCCACGCTGCAGGGCACGGAGGCACCGATATGTAGACCGGACCCCTCATCCAGAGAGGTCTGCTGCTTACCTGGGGCCAAAATAAAGGATATCACAGAAAGGCTCCCAAGAATTGTTCAGGAGTCGGACTATTATCCTCTACTATTGATTCATGTGGGTGCTAATGATACCATGGGGAAAATGAGGGACGTCAAGCAAGACTTCAGAGCCCTAGGGATGGCCATCAAAGGTACAGGTGCCCAGGTGGTGTTCTCCTCCATTCTGCCAACGAGGGGAATGGACTCAAGGAGGAGAAGGCGAATATGGCAGCTTAACAACTGGCTGCGCCGCTGGACCTGGCAACAGGGTTTCGGCTTCTACGACCATGGGTCTCTGTTTGATGACCAACAGCTAGTGGGGAACGATGGTACTCATCTTAGCAAGAGGGGCACACGTCTCTTTGCAAAAAGGCTGGCCAACCTGGTTAGGAGGGCTTTAAACTAGGCAAGAAGGGGGAAGGGGAGTGGCACACTGACGCGGCAAGCAGTACCGCACAGCCCAGGTCAGATGGCGTCCAGCGGGAGTATGGTAGTGGGGAAGTGAGGATAGGAAATGATCACAGAGGGTCCTCTTTCACCCCTCCTGGGAAACCTGTGGCCTCTGTTGCTTCCCTGAAATGCCTGTATACCAATGCGCGAAGCATGGGGAATAAGCAGGATGAACTGGAGATCTGTGTGCGGTCCCAGTGTCATGATCTCATTGGAATCACAGAGACGTGGTGGGACAGCTCGCACGACTGGAGCGCTGCCATGGAAGGCTATGTGCTCTTTAGGAAGGACAGGCTGGGAAGGCGAGGTGGTGGAGTTGCTCTTTATGTGAGAGAGCAACTGGAATGCATGGAGCTCAACCTGGGAGTCGAGGATGAGCGAGTTGAGAGCTTGTGGGTAAGGATTAGAGGGCAGGCTAATGTGGGAGACACTGTGGTGGGTGTCTGCTACCGGCCACCTGACCAGGACGAGGAGGTTGATGAGGCCTTCTATAGGCAGCTGGATGTTGCCTCACGGTCACAGGCCCTGGTTCTCATGGGGGACTTCAACTACCCCGACATCAACTGGGAGGACAACACAGCCAGGCATAAGCAGTCCTGGAGGTTCCTGCAGAGCGTCGACGATAACTTTTTGACGCAGGTTGTGGAGGAGCCGACGAGGAGAGGTGGGCTACTGGACCTCGTGCTATCAAATAGGGAGGGCCTAGTAGGAGATGTGAAGGTGGGGGGTAGCCTCGGCTGCAGTGACCATGAGTTGGTGGAGTTCACGATTCAGCGAGGAGGAGGCAGGGCTGTAAGTAGCCTTGCGACGATGGACTTCAGGAGGGCCAACTTTAGCCTCTTCGGAGACCTCCTCGGTAGAATCCCATGGGCTAGTGCTCTAGAAGGCAGGGGGGCCCAAGAGAGCTGGTTAGTTTTCAAGCGGCACTTCCTCCACGCCCAGCAGCAGTGCATCCCTGTGTGTAGGAAGGGAGGCAGAGGGGGCAGGCGACCTGCGTGGATGAGCCGGGAGCTTGTGGCAATGCTCAAGCAGAAGGCAGCGGTATACAGAATGTGGAAAAAAGGACAGGCCCCCTGGGAGAAATACAGGAACGTAGTCAGGGAGTGCAGAGATGCGACAAGGAAAGCTAAGGCACGTCTGGAAGGCAAGCTGGCAAGGGACGTTAAAAATAACAAAAAAAAATTCTTCAAATACATTAACAGCAAAAGGAAGATCAGGGAAAACGTGGGTCCGCTGGAGGACGGGATGGGCACCTTGGTTACAAATAACACAGAAAAAGCAGAGTTGCTCAATGCCTTCTTTGCTTCGGTGTTTACCAAGGGCAGCCCTTTAGAGCCCCAGGCCCTAGAGGCAAGAGAAGAAGCTGGTGGAGAGGAAGACTTGCCCTGGGTAGAGGAAGATTGGGTCAGAGAGCACCTAAGGAACCTCGATACCCACAAATCCATGGGCCCTGATGGGATGCACCCCAGAGTGCTGCGGGAGCTGGCAGATGCCATAGCTAAGCCGCTCTCCATCATCTTTGAAAGATCCTGGAGAACGGGGGAGGTGCCGGAAGACTGGAAGAAGGCCAATGTCATGCCAGTCTTCAAAAAAGGCAAGAAGGAGGACCCAGGCAACTACAGGCCAGTCAGCCTCACCTCCGTCCCCGGAAAAGTGATGGAACGGCTCATACTGGCTGTTGTCTCCAGGCACATGGAGGACAAGAAGGTGCTCAAGAGTAGTCAGCATGGATTCACCAAGGGAAAATCTTGTCTGACTAACCTGATAGCCTTCTATGATGAAATGACCGGCTGGATAGACGAGGGGAGAGCGGTGGATGTCGTCTATCTCGACTTCACCAAGGCTTTTGACACCGTCCCTCACAACATCCTCCTGGGCAAGCTCCGGAAGTGTGGGATAGATGAGTGGACAGTGAGATGGATTAGGAACTGGCTGGATGGCAGGGCCCAGAGAGTGGTGATCAGCGGTGCAGAGTCTAGTTGGAGGCCTGTGGCTAGTGGGGTCCCCCAGGGGTCAGTCCTTGGTCCAGTCCTGTTCAATTTATTCATCAATGACCTGGATGAAGGCACAGAGTGCTCCCTCAGCAAGTTTGCTGATGATACCAAACTGGGAGGAGTAGCCGATACCCCAGAGGGCTGTGCTGCCATCCAGAGGGACCTGGACAGACTGGACAACTGGGCGGTGAAAAACCTCATGCAATTCAACAAGGCCAAGTGCAAGGTCCTGCACCTGGGGAGGAATAACCCCAGACACCAGTACAGGCTGGGGACCGAGCTTGTGGAGAGCAGCTCTGCAGAGAAAGACCTGGGTGTCATGGTGGACGACAAGTTGACCATGAGGCAGCAGTGTGCCCTCGTGGCCAAGAAGGCCAATGGGATCCTGGGCTGCATTAAGAAGAGCATCTCTAGCAGGTCGAGGGAGGTGATCCTGCCCCTCTACTCAGCCCTGGTGAGGCCGCATCTGGAGTACTGTGTCCAGTTCTGGGCTCCACAGTACAAGAGGGATGTGGAGCTGCTGGAGAGAGTCCAGCGCAGGGCTACAAGGATGATCAGGGGCCTGGAACATCTGCCCTATGAGGAGAGGCTGAGTGAGCTGGGCCTGTTCAGCCTGGAGAAGAGAAGGCTGAGAGGGGATCTAATCAGTGTATATAAATACCTCAAGGGAGGGAGTGCAGAGGACGGGGATGGTCTCTTTTCAGTGGTGGCCACTGATAGGACTAGAGGAAATGGCCGGAAACTGAAACATCAAAAATTCCATAGGAACTTAAGGAAAAATTTCTTAACAGTGAGGGTGACAGAGCACTGGAACAGGCTGCCCAGAGAGGTTGTGGAGTCTCCTTCTCTGGAGATCTTCAAAACCCGCTTGGATGCAGTCCTGTGCCACGTGCTTTAGGTGTCCCTGCGTATGCAGGGGGGTTGGACTAGATGATCTCTAGAGGTCCCTTCCAACCCTAAGCATTCTATGATTCTATGATTCTATGATTCTATGACATGAGTGCTCTTCTGTGTTATCAAGGAAGAGTCCTAAACACTTCTAACTCATCAGCACAGATGTAGTCTAATTGCTTGGGACAGACACTGTAGAGGCAAACCAGTTTAGGACCTAAGAAGTGCATTACAGGATGTTCTCTGCTGAACTAGAAGGCAGGTCAGACCTTCTTTAACACTAAATTCATAGAATGGTTGAGGTTCGAAGGGACCTCTAGAGATCATCTAGTCCAACACCTCTGCCACGTGCTCTAGGTGACCCTGCATGTGCATAGGACCATGTCCAAGTGGGCCTTGAAGATCTCCAGAGAAGGAGATTCCACAACCTTTCTTGGCAACCTGTTGGGAGAAACCTGGGATCTTGGGATTTATAAGTTCATGATTTGCATCCAAATTCATTTTATTTTCTAAGTCTGCACACCACAAAAATAGGATCATCTTTCTTCCACATCTCCAGCTCCCCCTCATTTCCTAGAAGTTACTAAAAGGGAAAATATTTTTTGACCTTCTATTTCCAGCATCAGATATTCTCATCCAAGAGAATGGGGCTTTCTTTACGGAAATGCACAATTTTCTTCTCCTTCCAAAACAGAAAGCTTTAAAATCACTCAAACAACGGGTGCTTCTCTCCACTCTTCCTCATCCCTACTCAAAATCAAAGACTTTGCTCTCCTACTGTGGTCTGAACATTGAGACTCCTGATATCAACAGCCTCCTCTCAGCCTACCGGCTCCTTCCCAGCTTGCTAGGCAGACACCACGACCAAGCCTTTTACCCAACAAATTGCTCTCAAAACTGTATCAAAGAGTTTCCTATTTGCAACAGCCTCACAAGGGGAATGCAAATAAAGCATTATATAAGATTCTCCCATTAGGTCTTTTCAGAAAAAAATAAAAATCCAAACATAAAAAGATGCAAAATGATTCCATTATCACAGCATTCCTCATTTTTCTTGGCATTCTGGTGCACAGAGGGTATTGGACACGTATCGGTGGGAGTGGGTTTTACCCCAGGGCTTGCAGAGCACTAAGGGATTTTCCAAGGGAAATGCAGCAAACAGGAGACCTTTCCGCTCCCCCCGAGAAACAAAGGGAATGCAAGATGAGCACAGTACAATTATATGATTGGGGTTCTCTTAGCAAACCAAGGGCTTGTGAAATGTTTGCCAGGGATGACCAGCATGGTCCCTTCTTCCCCACAAACCACCCTTTACTAGTCACCTGTCCAAAGAACCGGAAAGATGAGAATTAAAGGTTTCCGGGGAAGTTTTCTCCACTCATGAGCAACTTTGCACCGGCTGCACAAAGTTCAGAGTGCTGCCCTATGGGCAGTGACCCCCATTCAGCCTCTCACTGTAGCCAACAGCAGGTATCTAAACAAGGAGCATAAGAAACGGGGTGAGCATGGGGTGATCTTTCCTGGAGACACCTGAGAGCTACAGAAAACCTGCAATGTAGCAACACCCTGGACTGGAAGTTGCATCAAGACATGTAATTACCCATAAGTAGGCCCATTATCCAGGAACGCCTCTCATCCCCTTTAGAATCCACTTACACAACATCCCGTGGATGTTTATGTGCACACACAATATATACACACATATAAGCATTTTTATGTATGTAATACACCTCTATGCTGCTTCCTTTCACTTGCAGTAACTAGACAGTTCCATGGAGTCCATCCCAATTCTTGCTTTGAAGGAACAATGGAGAATTGCTCCCCATTTCCCTTCTCCCTCAGCATGCAGGATCTCATGTGTCTCCATCCTAACTGGAAGGCCTCCCTGTCTCTCCATAGAAGATGCCCCTTTGCCATCTCCAGCGAGGGGAATATCATGGTCACTGCACACAGAGATAAGCAATCCCCATTTTTGCAGTAGCTGGAACCAATAAAAATTTTACATCCAAGTATTTCTCAGCTCAACTGGTACTTCTTGAGCAACAAGCAATATAGAAATTGCAAAAGGAAATAAGATAGGAAAATTAAAAATTCCCTTTTCCAACAAAACCTCTCAAAAATCCATTCAAAATTGTGACCAAAAAAAGCTTAACAGCCTCCTTTAGGAAATAATCACCAAGTTTTTGTCCCTAGCGTGTTTGAACGGTAAATCATAATTTACACTTAAGACAAATATCTTTTTAATGAATTACTTTTTTGCTTAAAGCTACCAATCGGAAAAAAAATCACTGGCCAGAAACAATAATAAACAAACTAATTCACCCCAGAAGCGTTTCAGTCGCATATCAGCAAGGGAAACAAAGCAGTGCTGGGCAGATGCACCAGAGCTCGCAGCTCCTCTTGGCACCAAGGAGAATTTGTAATTCGCTGCTCAAGGAAGCCGGGCATGGACAAAGCTGATTGATTGATTATAAGCTCTGCTGCAGGCTGGGAGAGAACCCAAACACTGGGAAAACAGATCAGCAAGCACAGCCTGGACATATGTGAGTGTTATTTGTATATACAAAACAAGCTCCCTGGTGGAGGGGATCAAAAAGGTCCAACAGCCAGGAAAAAATTACATAAAATGGAACAAAGAAAAAGACTGAGGCACAAGGCAGATGAAAGCTGTTGGGACTGCACCGAGCCAAGTCAGAAATGCATTGCTGCTGCTGCTCGGCCTCAGCCTCCTCCTGCGGCACAAATCTGCCAGAAGCCCTTGTGCTGGCATGTCAGCTGAGCCCAGCAAGCCAAGCGCTGCCCGGCTGCCGCAGGCTCAGGACATGGACCAGAGACGTTCTTCAGCGGGGAAAAAAGCAATCCTGTCAACATCCTCAACGCCCCGCAGGGGCTGATAGAAATCACACATCTCTGATGTGAATTTGAAGCACGCAGCCAAGTCCGCAGGGAGCAGGAGGCAGGGAAGCATGCGGAGGATTCACTGCCGCGTGTGTCAGAGCGGCCGGAAGACAGCAGATCAAAGCTGGAATACACTGAATCCGCAGTTATGCTGCCGGTGGAGGCTGGTCTGAGGCGGCGTCTTTGCACTGTGCACATCCTCCAAGGCGATGAGATCTCTCACTCTTGTCTCCATTATGCAGAGGCGTCTGTATATAAAAATACATCTTCCTTTCCTAAGCGCTCTCAGCTCCCTTAGGGCAAGGTACACAGCACACAGGAGAAAGGTGAATTTCTGTCCCACAGCTAAGCGGTTTTCAGTGCTCTTTGCTTGGATGGGAATCTGCTCTGCTCAGGAAAAGCTGCGCCCAGGATCAGGCAGGGAAATGGAATACGGATTGCTCTGAAGCTGCAGGTTCCTGTGCAGGGGTATGGAGAAGCAGGGTCTGTGACGGTGAGCCAGAGACCTTGATTTAGGGTTAAACACCACTTATATGGCTTCCAAGCCCGGAGCAGCCCCTGCCCTGCCCGGCAGCACACGGAGCCCAGCAACCCAACCAGCCAATCAGGCAGGTGATCATGCATCGACCACGCGCGAGGCCGCCTAATGAGCTGCCTGGTCGCAGCTCCCACCTCTCCTGCTCAGCTCCCCCATCTGCCGAGGAGACACTGCCCCTCATGGGCCCCAGATTGACTGCAACATTCCCGCACACCCAGGCTCTCTGCTTGCTCTATGGTTTCTCTCACACATTTTTTCATGAGATCTCATGGGTGAGACTGGAAACTGGAAGACAGCAAGCAGGGAAAGAGTGGAGAAATCACTTGCCTTAAACACCTTCACTAGGAGATACACCCAGCAACCACGAAAACAGGTCCACTTCGTCCTTATTTACTCCTTTCTATGAGCTCTCTCTCCCCCTCTCTCTGCATGCATTTATTAGAGCTCCCTGCATGCTCTCACATCTCCCTGCTTTCTCTCCTGAGGCTGCAGTTCCTCCTTCAGTCTTCATCACACTCTTCACCCAGCTGTGCCTCTCTTCCCACCTTCCTTGTCCTTGGTGGAAGGGTCTTTCTTAGCATCTCTGTGTTTCAACTCATCCAGGGTCACCTCCCTGGAGCAAGAAGCAGAGCCCAGGAGTGTCCCAGGGCCAGACTCCACAACTCACACGCCAGGACACTGCAGTTCATAGCATGGGACCTCCAGCTGGCAGAGAAACAGCTCCACATTTAGTAATTAAGAAAGTAGGTCTTATCCTATGGGTTTTATTCTCCTCACTTGTTCCAACTCAGCTTTGATGCTGCAAATTGCTCCCTCGCACAGGTTGCAGCAAAAAGCTGTTCAGGACTGACGAGAATGCTCTGCGTTTTATTATTATTATTATTACGGAGAAATAAGCTTCTGGTCAAAGCAACGTGCATGCCAGGTCAAAGCAATGTGCATGCCAGGAAGTTCTCCGGCTCCCATGGTTTCAGTGGGGGGCAGTTTTCCATGACAGACTGAAGGGAAAAGGTCTCTTGCTGCACATTTGCATCAGACTGCGACTCAAGAAGAGCAATGACTCAGAACATGAACTCAGGATGCACCAGGAGAGAAATCTGCTCCTTGTGCCCAGCTTCCCTTCACACCAAGCGATGCTCCTCAGCTCTGAAATGGATTTGGTAGCTCAATAAATATTTCTCCTCTCTATTTTCCAGCATGTGGAGCACTAGAAATCTAGAAAAGCTTCCTGTTGGCACTTGATGAAATATTGATATGCAAAGGCTAAGTGGTTAAAAAAAAAAGTACACAAAAGGGTACACAAAAGCAGCAAAAGATGAAGATGCAACCAGATGCAAGCCATTACAGCCCAGAAGTCCTGCTTCTCACAAGTGCAAATCAGAAACCTCCATGCTTTGCTTTCACTAAGCCTAAATATCCCTCTTGGCCTCCTTGAGAAGGAATTGCGGAATTGCCCAGCAGGTCTCCATCCTGGAAAGCTGCCGTGCTCCTGGGTGACACAGTAAAGCTACAGAACCAAGGCTTCGGTGAGCAAGAGCTAAACACAAGCCCTACCTGGTTGTGTTCGTGAGATGAGGAGCCCTTCCCTCTCGACGAGGAACAGCTGCCATCCAGCTGCTCACTACAATCCGCCGTCCACTGCAAAAGGGATAGAAAGGATCGTGTGAAAGAAGAGCCAGGGCAGGGAGGCTGCTGGGTCGGCTGCTCTCGGAGACCACAGGAGCCACTGTGTCCATGGGAGCCCCCTGCGGGAAACAAGGGCAGATCTCTACGGCTTTGGCTCTCAAATGGTCCAAGGGGGAGAGGGAAGGGTCACAAACAACTGCAAGAAACCAAAAAAGAAGCTCTTGCCACTGAAAGCTTCACATGGTGATGCAAACATCTCCGGGGAGAAGCTGGCCGGCCCGCCACCAGCAGCAGCAGGTCATCTCTGCCCTAGGCATCCTAGGGAAACCTTCTTGTACAAACATCCCCAGTATTTCCTTGCAGGCTCCAACAGCATTTTTAATATATTAGGGTTAGCATGGCCAGCTCAGCGTGTCCCAGATCCAGCTTGATTACTGCTTCCCATGGAGTCCTGCACAGTTTCTGCATCTCCCCACCCTGTCTGGTTAATAACAGATATTGGTCCCAAGCTGCCAGGATCATGCAGCAGAACAGGCAAGGACACAGATCCCCCCCACCTCTAGCTAAGCACCTACAGAAAATTTTACGAAGGACAGAAAAGTTATTTCCACAGTAATGTTTTATTTAAAAAACAAGACCAAAAACCATAGCCCCCAATGGCACATTCTGCCTGTTTTGATTACATCTCTGCAGCTCACGCTGGCTTCCTGTCACGATGAAGGAAGCAAATGTTGTGGGATTTTCTGGCTCTACAGGACGACAGGCTGCTGAGTCTCCCAGGAGAGTGCAGCACATTGAAGAGGAGAACTGCTGAAAACAACCTACGACTTCTTCCAAAGTTTGATAGCAAGGTGCATGCATCAAAATAATTCTGTTTGGGGTCATGCCATCTAATCCAAAGTTCATTTTTTTTTCTCCTCCCAAAGATGAGGTAGATAGAACATTTTCAACCACTCCATTACTTAACTTTTCTTGCTAGAACTGCTTCACCAAGCGTTTCACAGAGTCACTGCTTGGGCGATGCTACGAAGAATAAATGAAAAATTGATTCCATATAAACAGCAGCCAACAGAGAACTTCTCGACACACAGGAGCAGCTCACGCATTACATGAACAGCCTGCACGGTTACAGAATTGGGAGGAAAATGCATTTTTCCTCTGACTTGATTCTCCTTTCTGGTGGGAACCAGGTTGGAGATGCACGTGTTAAGGCAATGCCTGTACTTCACCTTCATTGCATGAGCTCTAGACTCAATTGCCCTGCAAGCAGCTTGCAGCACACTGGCCTCTACAACATGCCCTTCTGTCCCCCGGGCAGCAGTTACTCCAGGATGCTGCTCTGGCCAAGCATCTCATACACATGGCTGAGTGGATTTACCCTCTCTCGGACAGCAGAAGCATCAGTACGGTCACAAGGAAGCGAGCCATGGAGAGATTAAGTCGACCAAAGTTAAAGATTAAGTTGCTGGCAGAACTGCACAGTTAAAAACAATTTTCTTTGCCTCAGTCCAGTGCTTTCACCATAAAGCATCCTTCTTCCTCCAGCTCTCATTAAAAGCGAACGTGCTGCCTTCAACCAGGCAAATCGATTCACCAGCCCACACCAGCTGCTGGTCCTCCTCCTCCTCCTCCTCCTCCTCCTCCTCCTCCTCCTCCTCCTCCTCCTCCTCCGCGATGCGCGGCAGGCGAGAGGCGCGGGCATCTCCTCTGCCGGGCAAGCTCAGTCGGCAGCCTCTGGACTGCGAGGCCCAGCCAACTCGGGCGAATCGCCAGAGCCCCGGCGTGGCAAAGCTCCTTCAGTCCCTTCTGGCCACCCTGTCCGGTCTGCGCGGCCGGGCTGAGGAGGGGGGCGGCGGCATCAGCATCAGCGAGGTGGGCGGCTCCCCCGTCTCTCCCTCCCTCCCTCCAGCTCCCAGGCAGGACCAGCAAGCCAGCACCAGTGGGAAGCGCGCGCACCATCATGTCAAAAAAAAGACGAATTGACTCCGAGTGCAGGGTATTCCAAGAAAAGTGGACTTCTGATTATTTTTTCACGGAGTACAAAGAAAGAGCTGTTTGTCTGATATGCCAGAATTCAGTGTCTGCGTTCAAGGAATACAGTTTGCGTCGACACTACGAAACTCAACATAAAGATAAATATGATTCTTTGGTCGGACAAGTGAGAAAAGATAAAATATGAAGACTGAAACATGGATTGACAACTCAGCAAAATACTTTTGTGAAGCAAAAGCAGCTCAATATATCATCACTTCGAGCAAGCTATCAAGTTGCCAAGCTCATAGCGCACACTTGCAGAGCATTCATAGAGGGAGAATTTGTTAAAGAATGCCTTCTTTCTGTTGCCAAAGAGATGTGTCCAGAGAAGGCGGATTTATTTAGTACAGTGAGTTTTTCAGGACCTACAATGACACGAAGGATTGAAGAAATGGGGGAAAATTTGAATCTGCAGTTGCAAAACTCCTCAAAAAAACTTTGCTATTTCTCATTGGCACTCGACGAAAGCAATGATGTTCGTGATTCTGCACAACTTCTAATTTTCATTCGTGGGACAAATGATTCTTTCGAAGTCACAGAGGAGCTTGCTGCGCTGAAAAGCATCAAAGGAACAACTACAGGAGAGGATATCTATGAGAAAGTTTGCCAAACTATGAATGATTTGGAGCTGGACTGGGGTAAACTATTCAGTGTGACAACTGATGGTGCTCCTAGCATGGTGGGGTCCATGAAAGGAGTGGTTGCACGCATTAACAAAGAGATGGACAAACGCAACCATTCACATCCAATAGCCATACACTGCATCATCCACCAACAAGCACTGTGTTGTAAATCACCGAAGCTGGACTCTGTCATGAAAATTGTAGTTTCTTGTGTTAACTTCATTAGAGCTCATGCACTAAACCACAGACAGTTTCAGGAATTTCTGTCTGAGCTAAATGTTGCCTATGAAGATATTCTGTACCACACAGAAGTCCGTTGGCTGAGTCGAGGGAGAGTTTTGAAACGATTTTATGACTTACTTCCACAGGTTTATGATTTTATGCTTTCTAAAAACAAGGAAGTACCAGAGCTCAAAGATGCAGAATGGAAATGGCACCTTGCGTTTCTGACAGATGTAACAGAGCTACTCAACAATTTCAATGTCCAACTTCAAGGAAAGGGGAAGCTCATCTGTGATATGTGTTCACATGTGAAAGCATTTCAAGTCAAATTAGAGCTGCTCATTAACCAAGTAAAGGAGGAAAACTCCTGCCATCTCCCCACAACTCAAAACCTGTCTGCAGAAAAACCAGCAGTTGCATTCCCAAACAAAACATGTATGGATGTACTAGAAATGTTGCAAAAGGAGTTTCAAATTAGATTTAAAGAGCTTCGTCTCCATGAACAGGACATACAGCTTTTCCGGAACCCATTTTCTGTTGACACTGAAACTGTTGATCCGATTTACCAAATGGAATTGGCCGAACTACAGACTTGTGACTCGCTGAAAGATGCATTCAAATCAAGCAGCCTTACTAATTTCTATGCATCTCTCCCCTCAGAGACATATCATAATCTCAGGAACCATGCACTCAAAATTGCAACCGTCTTTGGCAGCACCTATGTCTGTGAGCAGACTTTTTCCCGAATGAAACATCTGAAATCTCCAATCAGATCCAGACTAACTGATGAACGCTTGAATCACTTGCTACGACTAGCAGTGACAAATATGGAACCTAACATTGATCATCTCATCAGCCAAAAGCGGGCCCATAGTTCACTTTGAAATATTATTTGTTTTTGTTGATTACAATTGTTCTTCATTTTAAATATTGCATTCTTTTTCCTGTTTTTTTTTTGTGCACTACTACAAATAAAATATGTGCAGTGTGCATAGGAATTTGTTCATTTTTTTCCAAACTATAGTCCGGCCCCCGACAGTGTCTGAGGGACAGTGAACCGGCCCCCTGTTTAAAAAGTTTGAGGACCCCTGCCTTAAAACAATTTGCCACCCAGAATTAAGCCTCTTCTGATTTGGGAAGTGGTTGTAAAACTTTGCCTACTAATTTATTTCCAATTTAACTGCACTTCTCAACTTGGCACATTAAAGCAAGCAGCACTTGCCTGTTTGACCTGAAGCCCCTCCAGAACATCACTTCACAGTCATTTTCAGCCTTAGGTTAAAAAATGAAGTATGAAGAACTCTGGATTACTTGATTTTTTACATATATTTTCTCCTGTTTCTAATGGCTTTGATCCTCAATTTGTAAAGACCTCTTTTCAGCAAACTCTATTCTTAAAAAGGTTCTTTTGGGGGTTAATTTCTTTGGGCAGAGCTAATATAAAACAGGTCCAAAGCTCTGGATCAGATCCTCAGCTACAGCAAATCTGCATAGCTCAGATAAATCAGCTAAGTGCTACTTATATCAGATAAGCAGCAGATCTTTCCTATCTCTCTTAAGCAAGTTTCTGTGTGACCGACTATGGAACATTTGCTTTTATGATCTCCAATGCCATCGCATTTGGAAATATGGTGCAGTAGAAGGGAGAACTAGAGCCCTTCCTGAAGTTCATGGAAAATTGGCTTCCACTCACTGTAACAACTGCTGCTCCCAATTTACAGGTGAAACAGTGGTAGGTAACCCCTAGAGCAGAGCATGAAATGAAAAAGAAAACTTGAAACAAAACCAAATATTTTGGAATTCTTGCATTTCCTGCTGCACAACACTGCATGTTTTTCAAAAACTGCAAGCGCAGCTTTTGCACCGTGAATTTTTCAGCTGGCTCGCATCTTGTATGGAAATAGCAAGGATTTTGGCATGATTCATCATCTAAAAATTTCAGAAACAAGTTAGGAAGGTCTGTGCAAAACACAAAGCCACCCAGCCGTGGCCCTGATGGGGCTTACCCAGCTCGGCTCCCTTTGCCAACATGAACTCCTGGCTACTCAGCGGAGCCAATCTGGCAGGAGGGATCCTCGCCCGGCACCAAAACAGCCACAGCAATGAGGTGGCAGGGACTGGGTCGGTGTCAAACTCTGCTCAGAAGGGTTCCTGGATGGGTTCTGCTCCTTCCCCCCATCTTCCCCCCGTTGCAAGCTCCTTGCAGACAAAGCTTTGCTGTGGCAGCCTAATTAGCTGGGCAGCATTTGATGATTAGAAAATGTTACATAGCCCCAGCCTGAGCCCCCTCTGGAGCGAATCCTTGGGAAAAGGGAAGTGACTCACTTCTCTCCCAGGAATCGGTATCCCATCCATTATTAAAAACCTCCCATGCTTTTTCAGCACTGTGAAGGCTTCATGGATATTGCTTCATTAGCCAAGTGCCACCAGGAGGGAGGGAGAGAGGGAAGGATGGATGGATGGATGTGGCAGCACTGATCCGCCGTTATCCAGCCCGTGACGAGGCTGCCAGGGACTTGGGGACGCAGCCATGGGGATCCAAACACATGTTTTCCACTTACCTTCCACCTGCATCAGCCAGGGAAGGCCCCTGCAAATGTGCATGATGCCCCCGGACAGCTTCCCGCAGGGCTGCCGTACCCGTCTGAGGAGCCAGCTGAGCATCGGCCATGTCCCAGCCACAGTCAGGGCTTGAGAAGCACCCGCAAAGAGTCCCTTTGGCAGGGGATCAGTCCCCCGGTGACTATGCAGGACCTGGCACGACACCCTCCTGCTCCGCTGCCAAGGTTTCAGCAACCCCTGGCGCAGCTTAAACGCAGTTCCAGTTTCAGACACCTAATGATGGCCATAACCTTGCTCCTATGATCTTTCAGACAAAGGCCTTTTTATTATTATTTGGTCCCTATAACCAGCATGCTAGTGCTCTATAACCTGACTATTTTATTTCATCAGGATTCCTGCAAGGTAGGAAAGCACCTCTGTTGCCCTCATGCTATAGCAGGAGGATCAGGGTAGCCTAAATCCATGAAACAGCAGGGAGCAGCACTCACAGCTCGCCCTGGACAGACCTTCTCTAACACTTCACTTTTTGACAGTTCGCATCTTCATCAAGTGTCTGGCACCAGATTCACAGGATTTCCCTCAGAGCAACAGCAGATCAGCAGATTAAATTTCTCCTTACATTGAACCTCAAATGTCTGCTTGAAAAAAATGACATGATCCTGACGGGATCTGTTCCTAATGACAACACCAAGCCACATCCTCCCTAAGCGATCCCATGGTTTGCTTGCTTGGTATTCACATCCTCTGCAACGGAGCAATTTTCTTCCCTGATATAACAATTATGGAGAAAGCAAACAGGTTATTATACATATCAAAATGCGCAGCAGTTAAATGCTGTTAGGGAGCATCTGGGGCTTTTGACTGCTTTTGCTCATTCGGTCTTTTCATTAAAATCCCTGAAGGCCTCTGTATGTGGATGGAAGTGGTGCAGGCAACTAGGCCTGCAGAAGCAATTCTCAGAACTGAATATTCCTCATAAGAGCCCCTGCAACTCATCCCGAGCCAGGCAAAATATTCCGGCATTTTTTCTGGCGAAGCATTGGGCTGACTGGAGGCAAAAAGAGGGATTCTGCTCTCTTGGCCCTCTCCTGCATCCAGAGGTGCTCACACACATGCTGTTGGCCACCTCTGTGCACCCCTGGGAGGACAGCATGGTCCAACCATAGTTATTTTCTTTTATGTGAAATGGGAACCCCAGAGAAGTCACAACTTCAGGTCACATCTTTAGGCCACTTAACAGAAAAATCAAACGCGGGTGGCAAGAGATCTTTTCTAAGCACTTGGAGTCCTCATATTTGGCTGAACAGGAAAGTTGTCCAATCAGTGGCTTCCCTATAACTCCAGTCCCCTTGTTTTGCATCCCGTCTTAAACTGCATCCTTCCCTCACCTGCGAGATGTTGGACTGCATCTTCTCACTCTCTCCGTCCTCCTCTGTTTTATCCGTCAACAAGCCTTGGACTTGGTACTCCAGGACGTAGCTGTCAATGAATCTCTCCAGCTCCTCAATTTCCTGAGAACGGCTACTCCCTGCCTCGGAGGAGGCAGACGCCACAGACGAGTTTTCCATCACTCCAGGTAAGAAACTGAGAACAAAAGGGGCCTGAGAAAGAAAAAAGAGAGAGAAATTAGTTCCTTGTCCTCTAAAATGCCCAGTCTCTCCAGAAATGCCTCTCACACACACACCACACAGATACCCCAGTCTTCCTTAAGGGATAATCATGAGCATCTATTTTGACTTTCTACAAATCCACTAATTATAAAAGATGCCAGGTTGGAAAAAAGAGCAGCCAAAGTCTATTGGTTATTGCCGACGGGATACTTTTTGCTCTGCTTCTTGGTTTCCACCAAGTCTTCAAACCATTCACCAGGATCCATGCCCTATATCTTCCAGTAACCATGAGGGCATTTCCTTTACTATATAGCTCATGGTGAGAACAACCCAAGAACTCAAGAGCAATCCCACTTAGAAACTGTTGCATGTCGCCCTGGACCAACAGGAGACAAGAGTTTTTTGACCATACCTACTGTATGCTCCATTTTCGGAGGTTTGCATGTGGAGTGGAACTAGAGATCACACCAGAATTTTTATGACTTTATGACAGTTTTAACATAAGGTATCTTCAGGAGGTGAAAATCTTCCCTGACAGATTCTAGGAATCCCACGGATACCTCAGCCAAGATGTTGAACCTTTAGATAGAGACCATGAGTGATTTGCTAAATGTTCTGTGTGCATTATTAAAACATATTCTTGATTGCTATAGCCAAAATACAGAGCAGAAAAAAAGGAAAGAGGATGGAGCAAATACAAATAAATGCAGAAATCATATTAGATAGTGAGGTGCTAGAGCTTCACTCAGCTACCTAATCATCTAGAAAGCCCAGGGTACACTGGCCTCCAGTTCATACTCCATGAGTACAGCCATTTCAGGTGACCCAGTGTGTGCCCAGAAAGTCACAGGCTGGAAGGGATTTCCAAAGGTTGTGCAGGTTATTCCACACCCTTAATTCTGCCATTTTCCATGGAGTTTTCTCAGCAACTGATCTGCCTGATGCTGGTCACCTAGCAGCTCCACGGGGCTGATGTGTAAATACAGATTCTGCCTTATGAAGATTGAATCCAGGAAGAAGAGATAATACATTGGGGAAATATTGCTATATAAGACAGCACATACATACATATGTATAGATAGGAGTCTTGGCCTCACCCAGGTCACTCTTTTGTTCTTACTGAAGGACACTGAGGACTCCCACACAAGACACTTGCCCACCACATGAGCAGGAACGTGCTCAAGCTGTATTCAGATGTAGCATGGAACCAGCTTTCACACCTGAAGTGGAAATGGGGCATATTTGAGCTCCTCACCTTCACAGATCCTATCCAAAACACAATTTAGGTAATGATAACCATTAGATGCCTGTTCTGGAAGCTGAACCAGGTGCTCTAGTGGTATTTAGACAGGGAGGGTTAATATGTACATGTAGATTAGAATCATAGAATCATAGAATGCTTAGGGTTGGAAGGGACCTCTAGAGATCATCTAGTCCAACCCCCCTGCATACGCAGGGGCACCTAGAGCACGTGGCACAGGACTGCATCCAAGCGGGTTTTGAAGATCTCCAGAGAAGGAGACTCCACAACCTCTCTGGGCAGCCTGTTCCAGTGCTCTGTCACCCTCACTGTTAAGAAATTTTTCCTTAAGTTCCTATGGAATTTTTGATGTTTCAGTTTCCGGCCATTTCCTCTAGTCCTATCAGTGGCCACCACTGAAAAGAGACCAGCACCGTCCTCTGCACTCCCTCCCTTGAGGTACTTGTAGACACTGATTAGATCCCCTCTCAGCCTTCTCTTCTCCAGGCTGAACAGGCCCAGCTCCCTCAGCCTCTCCTCATAGGGCAGATGTTCCAGGCCCCTGATCATCCTTGTGGCCCTGCGCTGGACTCTCTCCAGAAGCTCCACATCCCTCTTGTACTGTGGAGCCCAGAACTGGACACAATTATTGCTAGCAGAGTAAGAAGCCGTTATCCAGGGGCTTATGTTACCACCCCTATTAGGATAGTCTTATTCAGTGCACAGATCATCACAGAATTAAGAGTTCTGCTGCAAAACAAAACCAGACCCTATGCATATGCCTACCAATAATCCCATCCTCTCTTCCCGAGACCAACACATGTGAACACGGCCTCCCCAAACACACACACTTATACTTGACTTCAGAAGCCATGAGAGCCTCTTTTCCATACCTCTAGGTATGGAAAAGGCACAGAAAGGGACTCATGCAGTCACCTGAAGATACCAACACACCCCATGAGCCTCACAAAGATATATTCACCCTCACAAAAACAGCCACAGTGTTTTACTAAGCAAGATGGGGATTTACAATGATTTTCAAAGCATGAGGCATTCTCTGCCTGAGGACTTGCTGTACAAATGCTGAATCACAGCCCAGTGCTCATACAATAAACCTGATGCTCTCAGAATGTACCAGATTTCACGTGTGCACTCAGATCAAGCGCAGAGTCACCTGGGCTGCTGTGACAGGCGAGTTGCTGGAGGGAGGAGAGCATTGCGTCGTGCACAGGTCATCGCTGCAGAGGTCATCGCTGCACAGGTCATCACTGGGAGGTCTCACAGACAGCGACTGCCCACAGCACAAGTGGCCGAGGGCAGCTGCGTTCCCGGCACAAGCTCATGGAGCTGCAGGCTCCTTGCTAATCACACGGCACCTTCTGTGCCTCTCAGCTCCCAGTCCCCAGAGATCTTTCATAGATTAAACACGGAAACAGTGCTAGGAGAGGTGACAGTTACTACAGATCCCTGCATGCTGCAAAATAAACACGGCAGCCCCAGAACACAAATCTCTTTGTAGCAAACTCATTTAGGTCTCCCAAATGCTCCAGCCCAGCAGCAGGCACAGAGTGTTCTGGCTCGTGGGTAGTCAAGACCACAGAAATGGCAGGGATCTTCAGACAATGCAGCCCTTGACTATCCTGGCTGAGGGGGAAGGTGAGCAGTGAAACCAAAAGACAGGAAAATCCATCAAAATTAGTATTTTCCATGTGATATATAGCCTGAGGAACTGTCTGCCACAAGAAATCAGGGAGCTTAGGGTCTCACCAGGATCCTCAAAAGGAATAAACACAGCAAACATCCAATTTATCCTAGGGAGAAGAAAGGGGAGTTCCTACCACATTGCGGGTCACGAAAGTTTTATCCCTTGCCTGTTTCACTGAAGACTAGCGTTTACAGTCTGTTTTGATACAAGGAGAAAATCATCAAGCAAATCCTCAATGAGTCACATGCCATCCAGAAAGGAAGAAGAAAAATCTGTTCCCAGCTCGTGTAATTTCCAGCTCCCGAACTACTGCTCATCTGTCACTTCTGAACAATTGTGGCTACATTTGGAAGCAGCTTTGAACGAGCAGTTCTGGCCTAAGGATTTCATGTGCACACGGAATTATTCCCAAATGTGCCCAGACTGTCAAAAAGGCTCATTATGTAGATCAATATCACACATTAGCTCCTCAGTAAAATTGTGTGGCATGGTGAAAAGGAAGCAAAAAAAAAAAAAAAGAAAGAAAGAAAATATTAAAAAAAAAAAAAAGAAAGGAGCCCCAGAGATCATGGAGCCCTAGGGGAGGCCACGCTTGTCACCCTCTGGCTAATTAAAGCCAATTATGGAATGGAAAGCACCAATTATTAAGTAGAAAGTGCTTAAAAATAGAGTTGAAACCTCAGCTGGGAGAATAGGTGGCTGTAACACACGTCCTCAAGGGCATGAAATATGGGTGGGGATGATAAATTGGTGGCGGGAGCAGCTGATAGAGGTACCATGATTTAATGGCATTGCTTCCCAGACGGAGCTCGCTGCGGGGGCTCAGCAGGCGTAGCCAGGGGGTCTCTGCCATCTTCTGTGGCTGCATGAACACTAGAAAGGTCCTGCCATGTATAGGTAACAGTGGTGGAAAGGAAGCCAAGGCAAGATTGGGAAGATCCCAATATGTCACTGGGATATGGAAAACATGCATTATGCAAAATAAAGCAGAACAAGAGCTAGTACATAGCACTCTACTTTTTGGTGGAGGGATCAGCCCCATGACATGCCAGCATTTTGATGGTCGGAAACATGTCACACTGCAGCTTGAAATGGAAGACATGCTAGGGGAATTGGTTTGCCCAAAAGTCATGAATTCAGCAAACACAAATCGCAAGTTTGGGATGTTTCTAGACCCCTAGGGAGAAGCCCTTTTGTCCACAAAAACAAGCCAAGTTCTGGTACCTTCATCTGCCTCTGAAGGAAACTGTAAAAACAAACAAACAAACAAACAAACAGCTTAGCAGAAAGAAAATTACTCTGTGCTCAAGGAGCAATGAGTTATCACATCGCGTGGTGCAGGGCTGTCATTTTACACCAACACCCTCAGAGCAGATGAATGGGCACTGACAGCAGACAGCCTGGGTAGCAAGTTGGTTGACAACCAACTCTCGTAACAAGATGAAAGACTCACATCGCCCAGGGTGTAATCTGCTTTATGTGCTTAGTCTGCACAGAGCCCGTGTGAATCATGTAATGACATGGAGACCAGCAACCCAACGTGGTTACTCCAGCAATAGCTCTGTAACCTACTTATGGTACCAGCTCCGTGATCGATATGTCACTGCCACCAAATATAGTGCCTCAGTAGAAAGGCAACATGCACGGAGCCAGCGCGAGATGCTGAGGATTTCCCCAACCCTTGTGCATTGCCTGGGGGCTGAGCAACTCAGATTGGAAGACTGTGCCTATGCAAGTGCTGTCAAACGAGCACCATGAGGAATTCATGCTTTGACAGCACTCTCTTCCTACAGGCGGGTTACTTGGTTAGCACCACACTTCCCCGGCCACTACAGATAATGGGTAACATCCAGACTCAGTGTTGGCCCTGTTTTGAGCAAGGAGGCAGACTACAGATCTCTCTCAGTCTCTTCCAATCTGAATGGTTTTGTGATTCTAGGAGATGTTATTCAAGCACTTCAGTATAGCTCACAGGTCTCATCCACTTTCTTAATCTACTTTTTCCATTTTCAGCTCCATACTTCATTCTGAGCAGTGTCTCCCTGTTAGAAGAGTCTCTGACAGGACAACTGTCTTCCCCACTCCCACCAACCTGTTCAAAGACACCTCAGCACTCCCAGAAACACACTCAGGAGAGGGTTCTTCTGGTCTCCATCCTCTAGGGCCTTTGCAAAGTAGGACCTTTTAGTTGATACTTATTGATCTCTCTGCTTTGCCCAATTTCAAGTGTGAAATGCATGTTGATTCCCTAGAACAAAAATCAGAAGTCACAGGTGTGTTTGATGGTTCCCTAATCTGGGGCAATATAGGTTTCATTTGAGCCAGCAGCAATATTCCCTCCATGCTTGAAGAAAAACTCTTGAAGAAACAGGCTCCACAGTGCAAGGTCAGAATTCCCAAGCTCATCTGCTGGGTCACCAAACCACCTGTCCCTTCAAAGGAGACCGATTTTGGAGTTCAAGCTGTGGTCCTTCTTCTTTAGTAGGAGACAAAATCAAGGGCAGGCCTGTTCACCAATGAGGGGAAGCAGCCAGCTATGTCCAGAACAACCTGAGGCCCTCTGCATGATGGACTCTCCATCCTGATGTCTGACCAATGCTAAACCTTTTCTTCCTTTCCAGAATTAACACTCATCATCCACTGACCCAGAGAACTATTATCTCATCATTTGCTTTATATCCTGTTGTCCACCAGAAGAATGTCTCAACCTGATCACAGCCAAGAAAAATGCCTATGAAAACAGCTGGTCACAGTCCTCCTTATGTCTCTGTGGCCGGCATAGTGTCTACGTTTGCAACTGCCCCAAATTGCTGCTTCACCTGAAGCTCAGATGAGGACAAGGCCCATCACACCCCCAGTTGGTTGGCCCAAGGGTTAACGACTCCAGTCCTGACCCAGGTGCCTTTGGGTCAAGGCTGAATGCCCAGCAGAGCTGGGCCATCCCACCAGCCTCCCATGGAAACAAATATTCCTGGGAGCTCTTTGAGGGGCACTGAATTTGCATTAGCATTGGCCCTACTGCCAAAGATTCCCAGACCTCAAGCATGGTCCTGTATGGAAATTAATAGAGATCAATCCACATCCAACCTCTATTTTTCTCCCTCTGCTCCTCACTGCTCCACCTTCTGCCAAAGAAGATGCTATTCACTTTTGGAGACTGAAAACCACCTTCCAAATCTTTTCTATGATTTCCCATGTGCACATAACATATAATCAGCAGTGTATAAATGGGAAAACTGTATATCATTACCCATTAATTGTTGACATTATTGAAATAGATAATTATTGTTAATAGCTGCTATTTAAAAAAAGTGATCTAAATGAGGTTCTTCCTTTAGTCCTCTAATTGTACAGATTTACCTTTACAGTTTTTACCATCCTCCACGTTTGTGTCAAACTGGAGCAACCACCTATGAGTCCCCTGGAAAAAATCCTTCCCTTAAGTGAAGGGCAGGGTCTTTTAGCCCAGAAATTGCTGACGTGGCAGCTCTGCCTGCAAGACTGCTGCTCACACAAGATCTTCCTGATATCGCTTCTTGCATCATCTCAGCAAGATAATCTGACATCCCAACCTACCCTTAAAGCAACAACTGCACGTTCCCTTGCCCCTACCCAGCTCCCAACCTGGTAGGGTATCAGTCATCTTGATGACTGATAGTGCTAACGCTGTCATTGCCTTCCACTGAGTGCACAAAAAGCAACCAACTGCATCCAGGATGCCACTGTCAGAACAAAATTACCAATTTATTACCAACTAGTGGCACACAACTAAATACTGTTACGCAATCCAATATTGACTTCGTTTTCCATACAGAAATGCCAAGGTAGGGAATACACTGAGGAGCTGCTGCTCCTCAGCACGCCTTGGGAAGTCATGAAGCTCACCGAGTTGGGGGGAAAGCTTGGGGACTTGTGCTGGAAGCCTCTTGAGGGCCAAGTGGTTGCCCTCACTCACACCAGCACACGTGATCTTGTCCCGATCCAAAGTTTCCTTGAATTTTGACTCTAGTGTTGGGCCTTGCTTAAGTTTGGACCCATGCTCAAGGTGCTTATTTCTAATGTGTTCACCAAAGCTGACTCACTTAGGAAGTGGTAAAAGAGGGCTCGGAAAAAACAAGGGTAAACATGACCACTCCGTGGTGAGTGTGCAGGCTCATGTCTCTGGGATGCCAGCAGTTCTCCAAAACCTTTCCATAACTCACTGTCAGTTGCCTCCGAAAGGAGAAAATGCTCTGCAGCAATTTGCTTTGAAAGACTCTAGATGGGATTGGCTTCGAGTAGAGCTTGAGCGAAGCTAAGAAAACCCAGGATACTCCTGCAGAAGTCTCAGCCTTGGTATGGACACAGTAACACAATGCTCATTCACAGCAGGGCTGCTCTTGGTCTAGGCGAGCTCAACAGGACTGCAGCCTGCGGGCAGGATGGAGCAAACACCAGCAGCCGAGTGCCAAAGCATCCCAAGGGAGGCCAGGAAGCACTGCTACTGCTTTGGCAGAGAAAAAAAACTAGAAAAAGAGATTGATTTCCATATTTTTGTTGCTTCCGTAGGACATGTGCTGCAAGCCTAAGAGGATTTCTCACACAGGGCATGTCTCGAAAAACTCTGGGACAGGTAAAAGCACCAGGAGCATCATGCTATTGCACCTACTCACATCGTGTGAGTGGGAGAAGGATTTTCCCCCCCGGCTATGCTGCCAGGAGTTGCTACTTACTTAATGCTAGCATCTAAATAAGACAGCTGGAAGAGATCCGTGCTAAACACAGAGTTCAGGCAGGATAGGCTAATGCAGGCACTTAGAATCAGGCATCTCAAGGTTTAAGTACCTGTATCAAAGTTCAGTTATTAAAAGCACCAACTACCCCCAAACCCCAACAAATGGCAAGTGTCCAGCCCATCTCCCCAACTACTTTGCCGCAGGGTTTTAATGACTCACTTGAAACATCTTACTTTAAAAACCTAGGTCTCTTCAGTCCTTATCCTTCAGCTAAGTGCTGAAAAACCTCCCATGCTGATTTCCTGCTCCTCCATTATAAAAATGGAAGGAACAAAGAGCAGTCTAGCACTTTTTAACATATTTGCAGAAGCCTTAGACAGGCTACACGCACTCTCTGCTATTTGCACTTCCCCAAAATACTACAGAGAGCCTCGGGCCAACCAGGCACCGCATGAGCTATTTAGAGGCAAGTCTTGACGGATCCCAGAACTCCTCCGGCAGATCACTGAAACTGCTCCTGCCATATCATGCCATGTTTTGCTAAGAACAAGAGATGCGTCCTATAAAAGGAAGCTGCAGTGCAAATTCTTCTTGCATCAACAGGGCCACCTCACGCTGCTCTGCCCTGGGGTGGTGATGGTGATTCACTGCTCAAGCACGTGCTGAGGAAGAATCCCCATGAGAAGGCTCTGGATGGGCTGTCTGTGGATTTATTCCTCCCTTGCTTCCAAGTGTTGTCGTTTGTGGCTTGAGTTCATCTCCTCTGCAAGAGGATCCTTCTGCTTGCCAGGATCAAATGTTGGGCAGCCACATCTCACAGTCCTGCAGCCAGTAAACATCTCAGCCCAACGATGGGAACTCGCCCTCAGCAAAGCAAAGGTCCTTGGAGAGAATCCCTGGGGCTTCCAGGGGATCATGCTAGTGGCTCAAAGCCAATAGTACTGCCCCACAGCCTGACCTTCACCTGCAGCAGATTCACAGCACTGCTGCTTCCTCATGCATTCTGGTCCACATACCAGCAGCCACACAGAGTGAATCCAGCAGAAGGAATGAAATGCCACGACATCCCACTGCAACAAGCCGGAGGAAAGCAGGGCAAAGACACCCAAGGTCTCTCTGCACCTGTGGCCTCCTGTAATCCAACAGGCTTCATCCACTTTGGGCCTCCCTGGATGGACGCACGGCCCACTCCAAGGAACGTGCTGGAGAGAGCAGGCGAGAGACTCCAACCCAGACCAGGCCCATAGACACGTTCTGTCCACAAGCCTCAACATGAGTTTTTGTGTCTCCTGCCTGACTTCTGACTCTGGTCCCAGTGCTCTCTACTGCAAACCACTGCAGGACCTTCTCCCTGGGAGGTGACACCCTACCCTTCCCACCCCCTTGCTAAGAGGCACCCAGGCAGTCGCTCACAAAGCCCTAAATTACCTGCTTCCAATTTAATATCCGTCTCCAAGCAGGCTGAGTGTTCCCATCAAGGAGTAAATGCAGTGCCTTCCCTGTTCTTACTGGTCACAAAGAGGCTATAAATTTACCAAGAGGTAAAAATCTAGCTCTGAAGGGCCACAGACACGCAGTTGTCCAACCCAGGAGGCAAAAGATGCTGCTCGAAGCACATGGTGAGAGCTCCTGTTCCAAGGCACACAACTTACCTGATACAAATCAACAATCATCACAAGTCCACCACACACAACTGCTAAGAAATGCTCTATTTCTACAAGAGGCAGGCAGTGTTTTAGCGAGCAGTGTGAAGGAAGTGCACACCAAGAAGATACTTGCACCTTCACTGATGCCCCAAGCGGACACCAGAGCCCTGCAATATTGCATGAGTTTAGGGTCACACCAGTTAGCCCCTTTGTGGCACCCACAGCCCTTCATGCACTTTGATTTCACAAAGTGTTGTCCTAATGTCCTCGCAGCAGCAAGTGGGGAACAACCTCTGACTGCCTGTGCACGTGGAGATCCGAACTACCGCCTATCTCCATGGCACCTGAGCTCAGCGCTGGGCTCGCTTCCCAGAATCTCCTTTTAATGAGCTCCTTTCACAGTGATATTTTCTCTCCTCTCATGCAGCAGATTTCCAACAACAAGCAATTAGCAATGTGTCTAAAATGGGGAGAGCATCGCAGCGAATGAAATGAGCAGTTTTCTTCGTTGCCAAAGACTAACTTCCATCTTGAGCAAACGGTCGAAATAGTCACTACAGAAAATGAAAATGATAAAGAGGAACCACTATTCCCTGCACCCAGGTATTATTGTATCTCTGTAAGAGCAGATGAAGCATCACGCATACGGCCTGGATTTGCTGCTCCTCAGCAAGCAGGTTTGGGGTTGGCAAAATGTAAAGCACAGCAATGGAAGTCACTGTGTTCTGCATCCAACTCCCTTCTAATTAAGCTCTGAACACTTTCGAAAACTGTATTGAATTCCTGTCGCTGCACCCAGCCTTGGGCTTCTCGGATATTCATGCATGCACGTACCTCGGCCAGCAGCCAGAACGCCCCAGCTGCCACCCTGCCCCTTTCGCTGTCACATAGGCACCTGCTCCAGGTTAAGGGTCACACCAGCGACAACCCAAAAGGTGACGCTGATAGAGGTGAAGCCACCAAAAAAAAGGCAAAGAGGGTTACGAGCATCCCCAGTGCAGTGCAGCTCCCAGATGGGTAGAGCATCTCCCCCGGGACTCACGTGCACTGCTCTCTGCCTCCATGCCCTTAAACCAAGCCAAACACTCCCGTTAACCACAACATTTCTGCTCATCAGAAATGAAGCTGTCCTGTGCTCCATGGCAATAAGGGAAATAAGCAAAAACATAGGAAAAGCCAGAGAGGACAAGGAAGGGAGCCACGTTCAGGCCATTCCAGCGTTCAGCTGCTGAGTGATATGTAGCAATAGAAATCTGTGGTTAATGCTGCACGAGGAGGACCAAAATTGCCCATAGCCAGCCAAGGAATGGAGAGGTTAGTGCCCCCTGTGGGAGCAGAGCCCTGGGGACCAATATCCCCACTTGAGGCTTCCACCACGTTTAAAGATGCCACGACCCAGGAGCTACAGCTGCTTGTGAAGACAGGAAAAAATGGGGCTGAAAAGGGCTAAAACCAGTGTCCTCCTCAGCAGCCTGTACCCGATTCTTGCCACGTGGGCTGGACATGGTCCAGACAGCAGATTTCAATCTCAAAAAGCGACTGCTTTTCCTGGTGATAGAAGCAGCGATTCTTTTTCCAACCAGATGGATCGTCTCATTTAACCAAGCTCTCTGATTCACTTGGACAAAGAGGCAACTAAAACATAACGTTTTATGATTGCACCAGATTGCTGGCAGCAAAGAGCAGGTCTGTCCTTTCACTTAGGGAGCAATCACTGTTCCACCCTTTGCAATAAATTCTCTCCGTGATTTAATAAGGAGTGGATGGCTTCATTTAGCAGGAGTGCTCAGAGAAGGTTCATTATTTCCTCCACCCCTATATAGGAGAGAGATCCTGCAAGGCAGAGGAGGAACTGGGAGGGCTCCCATCCGTCATACTGGCACCTGGCTGCCAGTCACCAGCCTGAGATACCATTTTGCTTCCCGTGGACAATAAATTACCATCTGGTGGGAATAACTCCCATCGCAGCCTATCCAAACAGACTGGAGCTGGCACCCGAGCATCGCTGAGCTACGCAAAGTGCCACAGGGGTACAAAACTTGTGGTGTTGCTCCCTGCTGCGGCTAGCTAACGGAAAGGGGACGGGATGTAGCCACCAAGGCCTGCGGACCCTTGCTTGGCACAGGATCCATCTCCTGGTCTCCCACCTGGTTTCCATGTTTTACAAGCGCCAACGCGTCTATCCCGCAGGAAAGGAGGGCCAACCGCGACCCTAGGACATAGAGGCGAGTGCAGCGGGACATGGAGCTTGCCAAGTTGCCACCAGTGACACCCACACAAGAGGAGCTGCTGCCCAGACACCAGTCCTCGGCTGGATACAGGTTTTATTACTCAGCTGGACCAAATCCCCCGAACTGCTCTGGTGACATTTCAGGAAGAGGGGCCAGCTGGAGAAGCGGCAGAGGATTCGCCCCGTGGAGGGTCACACATGGCTGGGAGGCACTTTGAGCCACCGAGCAGTTCAGTCCTGCTCAGTGCGGTTGAGGGAGGACACGAGCAACAGGAGGAGCATCTGGAGGAGCCGAGGCAGCCGCTGATGCCACGTTGTTCATCCGTTTAATGAGCACCTGTCGTCTGCAAGGTCTTGGGGCGCAGAGCAAGCGACCACTCACCTGGGGCTGCGGGTGAGCTCGGCAGGCTGCTCGCTCTGAGTTTGCTGAAGGGGAAAGGGGAGCGTTTGGAGCAGAGTTGAGCTGCGTGTTGGGGGCATTTGCAGCCACATGCGGGTTGTGGCAGGAAAGTTGGAAAGGCACTGCTGGGGGCTGGCACTGCAGGGGGGGAAAGACAAGAAGAGGCGCTATGGAAGCAACCGTCCCATGTGTCCTAAGCACTGGGTGCAGAGCTCCAACCAGCTCTGCTAACCCTCCCCTGAGAGCAGGACGCATGTCCTGGCTTTGGAAACATCCCCGAAAGCAGGACCAGGCGCTGTCTCCCCTTCAGAGCACTTAGGGCCAGGCTCATCTAATGCATACCTCATCCTTCCACCGGCCTCTCCTTCAATGCACTTCCCCCGGTGCAGGTAACTGCAAACTGTTCTCTCCAGCAGGGCCACTCTGTGTCTCAGCATGTGAGATGCTCATGGAGCCTGGACGGATGGGGAAAGACCTGCAGTAGATGCTCTGAGCCCAGTTGTTCTCCTGACTCACTTTCCACATCCAAAACCTGCTCTCAAATCTGCCCCCAGCTTTTAATGCCTGGGTCATGAGCCACGGAAAGGAGTTAAAAACCAACTTACCAGGATAACGTGTCCCTTAATGAACCAGCCCCACAAATAACAAGCGAAGAACCTCCTCAGACAGGAATTTTAATGCGTTATTGCCTGGCCACCAGCCTCACTTTGAGGCCTTAAGTGCATTTTTTTTTGTGCAATGGGGATTACTTGGGCTTACCAGGGGATTACTTGGGCTTGCCAAGAAAAAAAAATGCATGAAAGATATGAACTGGTAAAGTTTTTGGCTTCCAACTCCTACATGCACACACAGTTTCACAGCAATGAATGAATAGGCACAATTGTCACCGTGACCTGGCACTGCCCTGTTTTTTGTTTACTAAAGTCAAAGCCAAGTCTTAAAGACTAGAGTGGAAATGGCTTTGATCATCTCAAAGTAAACTTCAACTCTTGACTAGAAAAGGGAACATTTGGGAAAGGCTAAGCCTCGTCTTAATGAAGATGACATCTATGATGGACACTGAAAACCCACATGGAAGTTGCACTTCGTGCTCTCCAAGACACAAACACGCACTTCAGAGCAGGGACAGGAGAGCCTTTACCTGCCTTATCAGGCAACAGGCAAAAGATAACCTGAGTGTGCTGGGCTCCCGGCTCAGTACGTTCGTTTTTAGGCAATTTAAGCTGTATGTGTCAGGACAAGAACCTTGAACTTGTCCCCTATAGGGGCAGACGAGCTCAGTCTCCAAACCCCCTGAGCTGACCTCCTTGCAAACATAATTTGATGCAGATCTCACCATGGCCACACGCACATGTGCCACATGCCAAACTCCTCATCCCAATTAAAAACAAAACATTGTTTTCAGTGCACTCAATCCATCCGTTCCACCCACAGCACAGGGAAACGCTGTCCAGACTGGCAGTTCACCAGGAACATCTCAGAATCGGAGTTGGGAACAACGCAGGACCCAGCTCTGTGTCACTGTGACTCACACATGCCGAGAGGCTTCACAAGTGTTGCTGACACTGCAAACACTAGACTATCTGAGCTGGCACAAGGGGAACGCTCGCTTAAAACAAACACAAAAGCGTTACATCTTCCTGACCTACTGTGCTGAGGCTACAGACAGACAGGAATAGTTAAGTCAGGCTTATCTTAGAGACCTAAATAGAGAATATATTACCCTGTAACATTCCATAAACAGGCCTAAAGGGAATTAATGATCTAGCAGGTGGAATAACTGGTCTACAAGCCTTCTCTATATGAGGGGTGAGACTGCTTGTCCCTTCTGGGTCTCCTACCCAAGTATTTAGAGGTTTCCTGTAAAAAAATAATAAATATTACAAGATTAGACTTATTTTTTAGAGTGTGTCTGGGTAACCATGTTGGGTAAGCACACAGCAGCTCAGGAAAACCACGCCAAGAATTCACTAAGTTTCTCCACAAACTCTTCCAGGCCGCTCAGGGATAGTGCCAGAAATATTTATTTTGGCAAGTTTGCCTCCCGACCCAAAAGGAAACACAGTTCCCAGAGACCTGGGGGAGGACTGGAAGCCCCAGGAACACCCAAAGACATCAGAGACAAACAAGATCAAGAGAGCTGAGTTCATGAAGAGGCTCCCACCCAGACACCACGTGTGGCAATGAGACCCAGCAGCCCTGCCCACCGATGCTCCCCACGCAGCAAGCGGGGGATCCGTGGGTAGGAACATGATTCAGATGTACATCCATGAAGTAGTTTTGAGTAGTTTGTGTCGTGGCACAGAGCTCAGAAGCATTTTGCCAGCAATCCGGACGGGAGCAGGGGTACGGCTGGAAACATTAGCACGGACACACTGTGAGCACCTACCCGCACCATGCGTAATCCCTGTCAAACACTGCAGAGGGGATCAAAAGGGCTTGGGCAAAACTCTAGCCGCATCTGAGAAAGCGCCCTCCCAAACCTCACAGTGTTGGCCGGCCTCTAATTACACAAGGGATTAACATCCCTGAAGTTAATTAGAATGAGAAGGCGAAGGGAGGATTTTAATTGCAGCAAGAGGGAGAATTGCTTGTAATGGCAGCACAAACTTTGTGGCAGGGAGCCAGCTATTCATGTACCTTCCACTGCAGGGAGGCAAAGGGAGAGCTCCGACTATTTAGCTTCCTGAAGGGACAAAAAAGTTAGAAGTGGAAACAAGATTAATCAAGAAACATGATATACACAGACAATTTCTTATGTTAAAGGGTCCTTTAGAGCAGCAGGTGGAAGTGCAGCATTACCCAATAGCTGGAAAAGGAAGCTAGAAAACAGCAAGTAGAAAGGGCTCAGGAGTAACTAACGATGGGAATGGATAGCAAGGAAGATGACAATTTTAGCATCTCCAAAACTTTTCAAACAAGGAGGACAGGCTGCTAGTGTAAAATATGCCCTTGTTCAGCCAGAAGTGCTTGAGTTAGTTAAGCATATTCAAAAGACCAGCTCTGAGCACAGCCCGAGTCACCACGCGAAGCCCCATCCCTTGTGTTCCGTGGGTCCGGTTGGACCATTAGAGGGATCTTTACAACCCATGAATTAAGTAGCTGAGCTTAACAAGGATCTTAAAAAGGCACTTCCAGAGCATATGCCCAGTGTGGATGGTCAAGGAAAACATGAAGCATCTCCGCAGCGTGCACAAGCGTCCAGCACTTCCCAGGACCACCACCTGCTGCAGCAGGAAGTGGAGAGGACATTAGCACTGAGCTAAACACACTGAATAATCCTCCAGATATGGAAAATTAGGATGCACACGGGGCAAGCATCTATGGCTAGCTGTGCTTGCACAATTCAACCCTCTGTGCAACTGCCCCGTCCTTTCCATAGCGAAGGGCAAGGTGCACTTACTGACTTTGCCTGCAGTCTCTTGAGGAACAGAATCCACTTGGGCGGAAGCAAAAAAAAATGAACAAGTAAAGTTAGTTTAACCCCTTCTCTGCAAGTCAGCACTTGGCAGAGATGCAACTTTTCACGGTCACATTGTAACAGCCACAAATAAATTAATGTCATAGAGCCAAGGAAATAAGAATTCATTTGCTTATTTGCCAGCAAGCCAGAACTGGCCTTGTGTATTGTAAATCCTTCTGGTCAAGCCATTTCAGCCAAAACCCTGCGAAGAAAGAATTGCTTCTTATTTTAGGGTTAATATTTTTAACAAAGTATTTCTGCTTTTATTTCGCAGGGATGTACATAAAATTTCCACGTCTCCTTCACAAAATACACAAAAACATCAAATTTCATTTTGGATTGAATAAAACATCTTCAGCTCGACATTATTTTCTTTGCTGCTTTAACAGAACTAAAAAGAAAACTATGCTGACTGACCCCAGACAAAAATCCTCTTTCAGAGCAGTAATTTTGAGCCTTTTTGGAGGGATGTTATAGAAAAGAACAAGTAAATTAAAATGTAGTTGTCATTTTTAAATATCTGTTGTCAGTTACAGAGTGTCACCTAAGTCACTTTTTTCTCAAAAAAGAAAATAAAAAGAACAGCAAAACGTGACATGCACATACCCCCTGCCAGAAAGAGAGCCAAGCGCCACGCACAGCAGCCCCAGAGCCAAGGACAACGTGCGACCCAGCCCGGTGCGAGTCCTTCCTGGCCCTCTGCTCCCGGGAAGGTACTTGGCTTCCTAACAGCTCCTCTATGCACTGTTCTGCCCCGCTGGAAAATATTTACTCGGCAGAAGCTTTTGGCCCTTATCCAGGATAACAGCACTGGCCGCAGAAACCCCAGCAGCAATAACGGGTTGATAGAGCCTGGCAGCTCCCCCTGCTCTCCGCTTCTGCCCTGTCTCCTATGTCCTCTCCTGCCTCTCCGGAGCCCTTGGGACCAAACTGGGCTCAGCTGGATATTCTGCAGGACATGGAGGGAAAAAAAACAGGCATTTTGGAGGGCAATGCCGAGTTGCTCCGACCCCTGCGATGGGCAGGTGTGGCACTGGGTCCGCATGGGAGCTTAGCCGTAAGCCCCGTTGTGGCAGGGGGGGCCACGGGTTATAATTACCCGGGTGATTATGCTCTGCAAATGTAGGACCCTGTGCAAAGAGGGGCCATATAAGAAGTTAATAAGGTTGAGGTGACTAGGTACCCAATTTCGCTATCTGCTTCTGTGAACATAGCTTGCTACTTATGCTGAGCCCCCCCGCTCTTGCTGCAACCATGAGATAAGATATCAGCCGTGAAGAACTGGTAACTGCAAATAACGTATGAAGGAGTCGCAGCTGTCTATAAAAACACGAACTTTTTCCTAAGACGGCGCGGATCTCAGGCAAACTGTAAGAGGTCCGCCGCCGGCCGGCTACTAAAAGCTTGCTTTTCAACCCACCAGGTTGAGCGTGTGGGTGATTATTGAGATTACAGACTAACATTTTGGGGGCTCGTCCGGGATCTCAGTAATCGCCAGGCCCTCCCTGGTTGGGAAGGGCCGCTCGACTTCGCCGGGGGAACGCTTCCAGGGGGAGCGCTACCTGATGACATTCCAGGTCCCCGGATTCCGCCTTCCCTTGGCGACCGGGCGGCACCTCGCAAGCTTAAGGGAACTCCGAGGTCCAGGGGGAGCGCTACCTGATGACGTTCCAGGTCCCCGGATCTCAAAAAACCTCGAGGTAAGGTATCGTACGATTCAGGAGGTTAAGGGGCGCCCCGATTTCTGGTGTGGTGGACTGTGGGAGGTCTGACGAGACAATAACTCCCTGCCACCGGCACGCGTGGGACGCCACTGCGTTGCCCTGGGTAAAAGGTTGGAATAGGTTGGAACGTTCTGCAGTAATATCATGGTCATTGTTATTTGTGTCGGTTGTCGTGCTAATTGTTATTTGTGTCATTTGTGTTGTGTTCTAAATCACTTTGATCCAGACGGAATGGGACAATCGAGTTCTGTTCCCAAAGGACCCCTTGATTGTTTTTTGTCAAATTTTCAAAATTATGGGTTTAATATCAAGGCAGATAAATTGAAAATCTTTTGTAAAAGTGAATGGCCAACTTATGGAGTGGGTTGGCCTCCCGAGGGGTCTTTCGACCCCAAAGTAGTCCGAAGAGTACTTTTTATCATTCTTTTATCGTATTTATATCGTTCCGTGGAATGATATCCTAAAAGAACCCCCCATTTGGCTACAAATGTGTATGGTAAAATGTGGAAATGGGCACAAAGTACTAGCAATGAGAATGGGGGGAGAGAAGCCCCCCATTCCATCTGCCCCATCCGTGCCAAAATTCCCTGTCCTCTCGGAGCTACCCAAAGATCCAATTTTACCACACTATAGCCCCCAAGAAGCACAAAGCCCCCCTGTGGTGCCGGATCAACACGGTGGTCCTGCCCAGGACGACCCTTTATCCCCACCCACACCAGAAGGGGTCAAACTTACTTATGGCCCAGTGGGAACTGGTGAAGCCATCTCTCCTGACTCCACCAGCTCCCTGGTATCAGTTTTACCGCTAAGGCAGGTCCCTGGAGGAAGTGGGAGCGCACCCTTCTTCACCACGGACCTGTATAACTGGAAGCAACAAAACCCTCCCTTCTCAAAAGATTGTGGGAGCATGATATCCCTTCTTAAATTTGTAATGTATAGTTATCAACCCACATGGGATGATTGTCAGCAGCTCCTCCATGCTCTATTTACATTGAAAAAGAGGGAGAGAATATTAAGAGGAGCTAGAGAATTGATACCAGGTATAGAAGACCTGACCAAACACGGTCGTAGAAACGTTCAAGATGAATGTGTGCCCCTCCAACGGCCGGAGTGGGATTACCATACAGTGGACGGGTGAAGGTCCACTGAGTTATATCAGCAGTTTCTGATACAAGGGCATCAAAAAAAAAAAAAAACCTACCAGGCAGAAAACCTACGAATTTGTCAAAAGTAGCAGAAGTTAAACAGGGATCCTCTGAATCCCCAACTGCATTCTTGGAACGCCTGCTAGAGGCATATCGAATTTATACCCCTATTGATCCAGAGGACCCTGCAAACCAAAAAGCTATCAATCTGACCTTTGTGTCTCAGTCAACCCCAGAAAAAAGAAACAAAAACAAGATGGGTTTGCAGGAAAAACTAGAACCGAGCTAGTAGAAATTGCTCAGAAAGTATTTGATAGTCGGGATACACCCGAGGATGCCTTGGCAAAAAAAGTCACCAAGGCAATGATAGCAACAGTGGCAGCTTTACAAGCCACTCCACCCCATCGTCCTAGATAGGAAGTTTCCCCAAGGAAGGGAAAGAGGGGATAATATGGGGAACCCCCCCAGATGATCCATTCTTGACCGAGATCAGTGCACGATTTGTAAAAAGAAAGGACATTGGAAAAATGAGTGTCCTTACTAAAATGCGCCACCAAACTCGCGAGAAATTCTATTTATGAAAAAAAGAAAACAACTGACGGGGCCAGGGCTCTGACAGCCCCAAGAGCCCAGGGTAACTTTGAAGGATCGGGGGCAACCTGTGTCGTTCCTTACTGGAACCGGAGCATCACACTCAGTATTTAAAGAACCATTAGGCCCCCTGTCCCAAGAAACAACTAGGGTACGGGGTGTCACCGGATGGATGGCAGCAGTTGCGTAAAAGATGGAGTCCGGTATGCAGGGGCCGCAGTGGTAACACAAGAAGGCCGAGTAATATGGGTCCAATCGCTGCCACATGGCAGTTCGGCACAAAGAGCTGAACTCATTGCTCTGACACGAGCGCTACGATGGGCAAGAGGAAAGGTGGTAAACATCTATACTGATAGCCGGTACCCCTTTGCCACTGCCCATGTGCATGGGCAGATATACAAAGAAAGGGGACTATTAACATCAGAAGGAAAAGGCATAAAAAAATAAAGAAGAGATCTCAGCCCTACTGGAAGCTGTGTGGGCCCCCTGAGCAGTAGGCATTATCCATTGGCCAGCACACCAAAAGGGAAATAGTCCCCAGATACAGGGCAACGCTCTAGCCGATAGAGAAGCAAAACAGGTGGCTCAACAGCCAGTGGGGCCACTACAAATATTAACATTAATGCCTCAGACCCAGTGGCTGAAATACCCCCCGAATATACTGAAGCTGAGAAAGATTTATCTAAAGGACCATCAAGGGGAAGAGGGAGATGCAGGATGGTGGTAGCTGCCAGGAGGAATACTGTGTTTATCCGAACAGATGACAGAAACCTGGCTATGAGACTTGCACTCCAGCATGCACCTCTCCCCTAAAAAGGGGCTTGAGTTGGTATGACCTCACCTCTGGACGCCAGGTCTACGTCAGAAGTTGGAGAGGATCTCTGCCCGATGTGCTACATGTGCTCAAGTGAACCCAAAAATATCCTCACCAAACCAGGGGACTAAAGAAGTGGGGGACGCACCGGGGGTTTACTGGGAACTAGACTTTACCGAGATAAAACCCGGAAAGTTAGGATATACGTATCTACTGGTATTCGTGGACACATACTCGGGATGGGTGAGGGCTTACCCAACAAAAGCAGAAACCGCCGCTATAACTGCGAAAAAGCTCATGCAAGAAATAATTCCTCGGTTTGGTTTACTACACAGTTAGTAGCAAAAGCCTTGGAAATCACCTGGAAATTGAGGTCTATCTATCTACCACCCCCAGAGCTCAGGAAAGGTAGAAAGAATGAACTGTACCTTAAAGGAAACACTTACTAAATGGAATATTGATACAGCGGCTAACTGGGTCGATTTACTCCCAATGGCGCTTTTACAAGCACAGTGCACCCCATGTAAGATAGGACTATCCCCCTAGGAAATACTCTGTGGGAGACCCCCGCCTTTGTTCCCCAAAACCATGAGCATTACTAACAGCTCTCCAGTGTTCCTCCAGGCATTACAAAAGGTAGGAGAGCAGATACACCGAGGCTTGCGAGACCACTACGAGAGCCAGAAGCCTCTACAAGAGCCAGCTCACCCATACCAACCGGAGGACTTGGTGTACATCAAAAGGATCTGAACAGCATCATTGGAACAGGTGGACAGGGCCACACCAAGTGATACTTCACACTCCAACAGCGGTAAAGGTCGCTGGAAAAACCGTGTGGATTCATCACTCCCATGTGAAACCAACTCCTCCCCAACCGAATCCAGATTCAGATAAGTAGACTATTTCCAAGGACCCTAGTAACCCACTAAGGGTCACAATATGGAGAAAATGAGTAGACAGATATGGGGAGCCTGGTTAATTTTAACAGTGTGTATGCAAACTTTGGGGTTAAGATATGAGCACAGTCCTTATCGCCCCATTAACGGGAAATGGGAAATTAGGGATACTGTAAACAGGAAGCACAATCCAGTCAATAAGCACTAGTGACGCCCCTGAAATAACAATTGATTTATGCAAAATAGGGATACACATACAACGAGCCCTGGCAACAGGAGGAACAGGGTACCAAACAGGGGGTCACGGGGCAGCAGCGGCTCAGGGATGTGGTCCCCATTGTGGGGGAGGAATTACTACAGGAGGTACAATACTACGTATGTCCTGCTATAGGAAATCCTGGGTGTCAAGGGGATGGCCAGTTTCACTGTGCCCAATGGGGTTGTGAAACAGAATCCTCCTGGGGGTATCACGACCCTTTCATAAGAATAGAGCGGGGTCCGAAGGGTAAATGCAGTATACCCGAAACCTGCAAACTGATCCTTTTTAAACCCCAGTATTGGGGCCGATATGGAACAACCTGGGATATGGGCAGGACGTGGGGACTACGGCTGTATGTCCACGGGCCTGACCCAGGGGTCTCCATAACAATACAGAGGCATTCCCCTACTTTTGAGAAAGATTGCTGGCTACGCCTAGATCCGAGATCCCCTTACTATATAGACGTAGCTACTGAAGGAGCACCTACTCTCAGGAAGCACTCAGACAAGTGCACATGGAATCACCCCAGATTGACCCTTGGGGATGTGCAGGGAGCAGGACTATGCTTGATCGCTGCAGGGCGATACTCCCCTTGTACCAGAAAAATTGTAACTGAACATTAAGAGTTAATGTTACGAGAACCAGGAATTATGAGGCCCTGACAGGGGCGTGGTGGGCCTGTGTGAACGGGCTGACTGACTGTGTAAACACCCAGCAACTTGAATCCTCGGGTGCAGGGCCTGATTTCTGTGTATTAGTATATGTCCTACCCCAAGTGTATTTGTATGGCGGGGATAACGGAAGAGCCCACCTGAGCTACATTGAACATCATCATGGGAGAGAGAAAGAGCTGCCCCTATCTTAATTCCATTACTGGTTGGGGCAGGAATAGCTGGCTCCACCGCGGTCGGGCCTTCTGCGTTAATCACTCAAAAACAGAGTTTGCAGCATTTAAGCTCACGTGTAGCCCAAGATATGGGATATATGGAAGAGACAGTGGGAAGATTGGAAAATCAAGTGAACTCTTTAGCTGAAATAGTCCTCCAAAATAGACGGGGACTAGACCTTCTCTTTATGAAGCGAGGAGGCCTATGTGTAGCTCTTGGAGAAATGTGCTGCTTTTATGCAAACCAGTCAGGAGTCATTAGGGAAACATTAGCCATGGTGCGCAGAAATCTAAAAAAAAAAAAAAAAACAAGATTACCACAGGACACAAGAACAGAATCTGTTCCAGTCGTGGTATAACTGGTCCCCATGGCTCACCACCCTAATGTCCGCAATAGCTGGTCCCATAATATTAATTCTTATTTTTATGATCATTAGCCCTTGCATCTTAAAATGCATCTGCACTCATATCGCTAGTACAATTTCAGAGGCAAAAATAATGGTCACGAGGATGTACTATAACCCACTCCCAGGAGAAGAGTATTACCTCAATGGTTTTAGGCAGGGGACAACAGCCAGTGGGGAAATGTAGGACCCTGTGCAAAGAGGGGCCATATAAGAAGTTAATAAGGTTGAGGCGACTAGGTACCCAATTTCGCTATCTGCTTCTGTGAACATAGCTTGCTACTTATGCTGAGCCCCCCCGCTCTTGCTGCAACCATGAGATATCAGCCGTGAAGAACTGGTAACTGCAAATAACGTATGAAGGAGTCGCAGCTGTCTATAAAAACACAAACTTTTTCCCAAGACGGTGCGGATCTCGGGCAAACTGTAAGAGGTTCGCCACCGGCCGGCTACTAAAAGCTTGCTTTTCAACCCACCAGGTTGAGTGTGCGGGTGATTATTCAGATTACAGACTAACACAGAGGCGCCAAGACAACATTCAGCTTTCTTCGTTTGCACAAAGAGTCCACGTTTATGAATGGAGAAAATGCAACATTTTGCTGTTTGGCTTTGTTTTCTGGGCTTTCTTTTGCTTATTTATTTATTTTAAAGCAGCTGTCAAATCCTGTTACTGGGCTGTAAATCCCCGTCTTGTGGGAAAAGTATTTGGCACCTTCGGAGGTTGTCAACCTGCCCCAACCCATCTGAATGCAAGGGAGCTGCCGCTGCCTCCCAGAGGATTTTTTGCATTGGGAGGATTTTTACTTGTTTAACAAGAGGGAGGACACTCCACTTTGCCCCTCTCTTATCCCGAATAAACCCTGGCAGGAGGGAAAGCAGAGTGGGCTGCGAGCTGGTCCCAGCACTGAGGTCAGGGTGGCAGGAGAGGCAGAAGACCTAGAGGGGTCTTGCAGAAGGGAGGCAAAACCAAGCTGGGCCAAAATGCTGGACCCACGGGGAGGGCACAGAGAGAGAATCTGCCTCTGTTTCTCCCCATGTCTCCACAACTAAGGCAGGCAGAGGATTTTCTGCAATCTGGCGGAGCTCAGAGCACCCTTGCGGGGCTCGAGGACTAACCCCACCAGGTGGCAAAGCAGCAGAATGGTGACGGAGGCCAGCGGGAGTGGGGAAGTCAGTTTGCAAGTATTTTGCTGTACCTTATTGCTCCCAATCTTATTTTTTGGTTTACATAACATGAGCGTGAAAAGAAAGAGAGAGGAATCAAAGAGCAGCTTGGAGAAACCAGGGAAGCCTCCTAAGAGCAGGGAAACCTGCACCGCCTATGGAGGAGCAAGCCACATAATTAGGTCAGCCATTGATTAGCCTTCCCCAAGGCATTGAGCATATGAAGTGCTGCCACATTTCCGAAGAGCGTCAACATCCCCCCCAAGCACCCCAGGCTCGGTTCCAGCGTGGCCGTGAGGGCCACGGCAGCCGGGAGCTCCTGCTTCTGACAGCCTGGAGCAGTAAGTGCCGTGGGGGCACGCGTGGGCTTTGTCCTGTGGGGAGGAAGGCCAAGGCTTCACGTTACCAGTCTGCTCCTTCCTGGAAGGTTTGACATTGCTTTTGCCCATCTCGGCAGCCTTGAGACGTGACCAATCGAGGCCCCAGTACAGCCTCAGAGTGGGAATTTTGACCCAGCTACATCCAGATGTCCGACACAGGACCCTGAAAACAGGAAGGGTAGAGCAGAGGAGGATGTGCTCATGGTGCTGGTCCTACCCCCTCCCACTCCTCCTTCCTCTCCACTCCTGCCAAGCAAGGACCATCATCTGTCTCCAACTCAGCAGCCCCACGCTGGGGGTCAAACCTCCAACCCCCAATGGCTCTGGAGGAAGTGAACATGTTGTTGCTGTAACAGCCCCTAAACATTTTCCAGTTCGGATCCACTAAAAATACCTAAGCTCCGCTTATGCTGCCAGGGCCGGATGCTATTATTATGGGAGCAAAAAACACCCTTCTCCAGGGTTTACAGGGACATGAAATCCAACCATTCACATGGAGCAGTGTAGGACACAAGTCAAGAGCTTGGCTTTCTGTCACCCTGCTGCATCACTTCTGCTGGTCTTGGACCAAAAAAACTGCAGACACCAGAGAGCCTCTCCTGAAACACGCACAAGTTCTGCCCTATTACTGGGTCACACAGAAGACCTCATGCTGGATGTTCATCTTTGGCCTGCAGGCCCCTCTCTTCAGCCACCTCTCATTTCATTCAGTACTCTGGTTTCCCTGTAGCACATGGCAAATGATCATCTTCAAGTTCTGTATTTTGAAGCAAAGTTCAATGCTTTTTTTGGGTAAAATAATTGGCTAATCAAACACATGGCTTTTCAGCCAACATTCCCCCTAATGCTTTAATCAATAGATACACTCAGAAGAGACAGAACATGTTCCAGGTTTCGTTTGAGGAGCCAGAGGACAAGGCTATGGCCTCTCATTCACGTGGCTTGATGCTGTGGAAGTCGATAAAAGAAAAGCTGGAAGCTGGATGAACGCTGGCTAAAATGACAGAATTAAGTAAATAAGTGGAAAATTTTAGACAGAGTTATTAGCTTGTGGGAAGAAAGAAACAAGGGCTTCAGTGGCTGGCATTTCCTATCAGACACAGCAAAAGGTCTGCGGCGTTAAGAGGTGGAGAGGAGGACTTTCTAACAAATCTGCCTCCTGACAACCAATTAAGACAAATCAGAGAGCACCACTGCCACAGACACCGAGCAGTCACGCTTTACAGTGACTATAAATCGGCCAACTAATGGCCTCTGGCAGGTTCATGATTTGCTTGGACTGCTTAAAAGAAAGAAAAATCCACACTGACCAGCAGCAAGCAGAACACAGCAGCCTTACGAAACCATTCCCAGTTGATGACCTTACCACTGCCATGCAAATATTTACATTCACTGCTACATTTCCATGACACTAGGATTATAAGAGGTTTTTTTTCACCAAATCAGCTGGCACCTTATCACCAAGCAAGTCTAAAGCACTTGCCATTAAACTTTAAAGGCTTGAGGGTCTCTCAGTTTACTCTAGTGTCCAGAACTGGTTAGGAATGTGCTTTGAGCCAGGTATTGTAGGTAGTTTCATAGGTCTTTACTTTCTGGGGTTCCTTGTAAAGCTCCCTGGAAATCCTCAGAGTTTGTTTTTAACCACACCTTCCTCAGGAATATCTGCTGTTGGCTCCGACCAAACTAGACAGGTCTGATTCAACAGAGATCTCTGTAAAAAATCAGGTGGGTCTTGTCCACCCTGGGGCTTGGTTCTTGCTGTGGGATCTCAGGCTAGTTAAGGGACATGGTTCCCAGGGGCACCAGCAGCAGCAAAACGTGAGGACACCCAGGCAGCCCTTGCGCACCCGGAGGTCGCATATTAACAACCTCCTGAGCTTGCTCTAGCCCAGCTGAGCGGTATTTCCAAGCTGTTGAGAACTAAAACTGCTCCTGTGACATGAGACCACTGCCTATCAGAGTAAGAAACCTGGCTTTTCAGCTCCTCTTGCTTTCCCCTAGCTGCACTCACTGACAAGGCCACAGTTTTGCACAGCACTTGGCACAGTGGGGTCCTGATGAAGATCCACATCGATGGCTACAATGCTGGTTACAGCACAATCTAATGGGGTTAAAGCACAACCAGAAAGCTCCAGCCTGGTGACCTCAGCACCCACAGCACCTCACAAGGCAGGACGCAGTGAGCAGCAGCAGCTCTTGCCGCTCCTGTGGCGGCTTGGGAGACCCTGAGCGTCCCCGCTTTGGCTCAGCACAGCACTGCCAGCCCAGCCACCTGCTCCCATTCAGTGATGAACAAGTGATGAACAGCAGCTTCTCAAAGCCCTACAGAGAGCACGCGACGCTGCCCCCTCAGCATTCAGCCATCAGTTCGACTCTGCGTAAGGGGCCTGGCTGCAGCAGCCCTCCATGGAGCAAGTGTAACCATCCATCCATGCTCCACCTGGACCTTTCACACCAGTGCCAAGGCAGTGTGGCATCCCACTGCGAGTAACAGCACAGCAGTCACCCCAGTAGTCCCTCCCTAGTGACTCCAGGCCTCTCTGATCCATCTCCGTAAGCACAACATGGTTCCCTGTATCCCTTCCAGGAGCTGCTCGCTTCCAAGCTGCAGGAAACATACCCCTGCTCCATGCTCCTTGCACATGAACGTTGCTGCGTGGGGACTGTCCCCCTCCATGCCCTTTCCTGACACGATGGCGGGTGCCCAGGCGACTGGACGGCTGCTGAGTGAAGCTGCAGCAGCCAGGGGTGCGTGGCAGAGACCTCCCAAATCCAGCGTGGGATCACTGTGCAAAGAAAGGCTGAGTCACCGCCTGCTCCACAGCCCCAAATACAGAAGATAAGGGTAATAATTCTGCCAGGGCACAGAAAAAGCAGAAGGATGCAGGCATACAGCTATTTTGGAAATGGGTGCTCATGTATCACCTCTAAGAGAGGCTTGACTGCCCAAGCCCTGCGTCCAGACAAGCTCCCATGCCCTCACACCCAAAAATATTGATGCCAGAGCAAGCTGCCCTCAGCTTTGCACAAGCACCTGCAGGCTAGAGTATAGAAGCAGAGAGTAGCCGTGAATCAGCTAAACAAGGCACCCATCTCCATGCTGCTCTTCATATCCACACTTGTACACGGGCCTCACATTTCCAGCATCCAGCTGCTTTTTGAGCCAAGTTATAAACACTTAATTCCCCAGAACAGGTTCCGGACTTTTCCAGACCACCGTGGGTTTTGCTGCTCCTCTCCACATGGCTGGTGCTCCACGAGGCCCAGGCAATGAGCTCCACAGCACGGTCGGTCCCTCTGTAGCACATTCCTCCTGCCTGGCGCTGAGCTCCTCAATGCTTTCCAGCTGAGCTGTTCTTGCAAAGATGCAGTATTAATTTCTGCTATTTTTAAGGACTTTCTCTCTCCCAGGGCTTTTATGTCCATATTTTCATCTATCCAGGATATCTTCATCCTATTCCTTGGCTTCCTGCTGCATCCCAAGTTCCCAGGATGCTTCCATCCTTCATAAGCACCTCTGCAGCAGGAAGCTGCAGTCCAGGGAGGCACTTGGATGAATTTCCACAACTTAAACCCCACTTCATGCATCTGCATCAAATTCTGCTCTGCAAGTGCCAAACACAGCCCCTTCCACAGTCCAGAGTCCATAATAATAATATTTGGATAATATTTGTGTAGGAGCCTTCCCTTGTAGGCAGGAAATTATTTGGATTCCCCTCCTCCAGTGGCCTTAAAGCCCAATGGGTTTTATCTTTGAGACCTACCCTCTTCTGTCAGATTTGGCCCAAACTGGTCCCTGGGTTAAAAATTCTGGAAGAATAAAAAAACGACAGTTTACCAGTCTGCCTGCAAAAGCCTTAATTCTGTGAGAAATCAGATTAAAAGGAAAAAAAAAAAAAAAAGAGCACAGAAACATAGAAAAGAAGCTTTGATTCAAGGTAGCTGCTGCCAGTCAATGAAAATTCTCTCTCTCCATGTCATGCAACTAAATATATACATATAGGAGAGATCCTCCTTTGTATCTCTGCAGCTAGGAAGGATAGAAGGACGATGCGTGTGCTAGGACTCGCCAGAACCCGGCAAATGGACAGAGAGGGAGGGGAACTGGTACCCTGTGCTTGTACAAAAGCCCTGTTTTATTGGCTTGTTTCAGGATTTATGATTCTAATTACATGGCTATACACGCTGCTGCTGGAGATGCTGCATATTCCGCCAGCCTCAGCTTGCAGCATACGGATTTATCCCATCTCCTCAAACCCTCTGATGGCCCAAGAGGGCTCCCCAAATCCTCTGACAGGCGCTGGAGGGTGCCAGGGCGCGCACCAAGGGAAGGGGGAGGCTGTGCTGGTGCCCGCACCGCTCTCACTGCACCCAAATACCACTCCCCAACCTGATCCCTTGCCTGCCCCACAGGAGATTTTTACCTGCTCCCTTCCCAATGGTCGCTCGCTCTTGTTTAATGTTACCACCAAGATCTCCTTGAGCATTTTCCGACAGCGGCTCCTGAGGCAGGAGACAAAGGAGGAAAATCCTTCCCACTCAGCGATGAGATAAATAAATAACCAAAGCACCGAATGCTGCAGAAATATTCCCTGGAGTCATGTGTGGAGATGCCGTGGATGGGGGGGCAGCCCCCAAGGGCCCCTCGGGGAAGTACTCTGCCTACAACGCGACCTCCTCCTCAAGCTGTGGCTCTTCCTCTTGGCACCTGGGCCACACGCCGGGGATGCTGCTTGGGGTGCTCCGGGGGATAGTTGAGACAGCTGCGCTGCCTCCCCACACGTGGCACAGCTGGGATGCAGGGGAAGGGCGGGATGCTCCCTGTACAGCCAAAGAGCTTCCTGATGACCCACGTTTCATTTAAGAGCTAAGAAATAGCTCCCCGAGCACAGTGAGGGCAGCAGGGCCCTGGCTCGGCCCCCACTGGGCGCTGCGGCTTCCCCATCAGGCGCGGCCGCGTTCGCACGGGTCTCTGCAATGGCTGCCTCACCTGCAGTGCTGCTCCTGCTTGGGCACAAGCGCTTCCTGAGCTTGGTGGAGCTCCCAGCCCAGATGCTGCTCATGGTCTTTTCAGTGCCAGCTCAAACCTTCCTCAAGGGCACCCTCTACTGCGGAGGGGAAGCGGGAGGAGGCAGGAGCACAGCAGCAAGCGCAGATGGCGGCTGCTGCGTTGGATGCGGGGTGAGGCCATGGCCGCCAGAGCGGCAGGGAAGTCCAGGGCAGGCCTGCATGGGGATAAGGCTCACCCCCATGCAGGGTAACCCACATGGTGCCTCCAAGCCCAGCCACGCTCCCATGCCAGGCTTTTTGCAGTGCCCATATCTTACACCCGCTGTGGCTGTGCAGGGTCACGTTGCTGCCTCTCTCCCAGCCACCAGCCTGATCTGAGACTCCCCCCACCAGCCAGGATACCCAGGGGGAGCCACTGCAGGCACCACAGGGACATGGTGCGGTGGAGTCCAGGGTACCGGAGACCTCCTTCCTGGGGAGTTCCCGTGCCAGGCTAAGCATTTCCAGTGACCACAGTGTTTACCTAAGCTGATACCACACACAGGCGATGACTGGACGTCCAGATCTGAAGCAGCAAGACCAAAACCCAACACATGACAGAGAGTGTCCCTATAATCACTCAAATAAGTGATGTGCCTTTCCACACATGCCACTGTCATCTCTGCAGGACAGAGGAGCAAGTCCGATCACATCGGATAAATTCAGAATGATTGTATCCAAGGTAAAGCCAGTAAAGCACCCTTACAGACATAAGCTGTCCCACAAGAGCAGTTTCCAAGAATGCAGTGTCTTCAAGATGACAAAACAAGCCTCAGAATCTGCATCTGGACTTTTTCAGCAGTGATCCTGTCTGCCAGCAGCTCGTGCCTCCTCCCCAGGGAGCAGGCAGATACTGGGGACAAGGCCTGGCCAAGCAGGTCTCTGATGACGAGCCTGTTCATCACCCTGCAGTGCTGAGAGCACAACCAGCCTCCTTCCCTCGCCTCTTCTCCTCTCCTGGGGCTGCCTGTAACCACCTGCGGGCAAGACCAAAGCTCTGTCCCTTCTGCAGCACCCCTGTCTACATGGGGATGCATCCATGAAAGAAACCACTCGCTTTCCAATGGGTAACTTGCTGTGTAACCTGGAGAGAGCTCAAAGCAAAAGGCTCCAGCCTTTTCCAAGGCTCTTCCTATTGGCAGTGGAAACCAAAACAAAATAAAATTTCCAGCCGTGGGCTGGGAGCCTGGAGCAGGGGAGCGGGAGGCTAGAAGTGATCTCCGCTCTTGGAAAGCATTGATGTGCCGACACAGAAGCAGCATCGTCACAATGCAAAAATGTAGCTGCTATGGGGCTGAAAGGGCAGCTCAACTCACGTCATCCTGCAGGTTCCTGGGGCTTCTCCCACCAGGCAGAGCCGTGCTTCCCAAGGGCAAGGTTTGCACTTCCCTGAAGCAGGATCCATGGTGGGGTTTTGTGTTTGTGCAAGGCCAGCTCTGCGCTGCATAGCAGGCCAGGCTGAGGCTCATGCAGCCATAGTAAAGATATCTGTCAGGCAAACGTAAATAAATCTTAAGGGCACTATCAGTGCTGCCAGCTTACAAAGCAAAACAAAATGCTCAAAATGCCCATAAAACAGGCTCTTCTGACAGCTCAGCCTGTTAGAAGAGAATGATACTGGAAAAAAATGAAAGCTTCAGGCCTGGGGCAATGAAGGCACTTGAGGGGCTCCATTACAGAACCAGCCTCTTAACTGGGCTTTCCCCAGGCCTTCAGTACCGCAACTGCAAGCAGGGCAGGGCAGAGCCCCCGGCAGAGAAGGGTTTTACTTTTTGTGTATTTTACTAGACTTCCGCTTCTTCCAAAGGCCAACACTGATCACATCCTGGCTCCACAGCTGCCATGATGGAGCATCCCAAGCAGCTAATCCCAGGTCCAACGTGGGCCCTGAGCAGCTGCCAGCGGGCAGTTTTACAGTCATATTTTAAAAATGATAATGCTGTCATGCATGAAAAACTGAAAAAAGCAGAGAGATGTCAAGCCACAATTTGGAGAAATCGAATATGCACAGGGCCCTCTCACCACGCATAAAACAGTGAGGAATAAGTGGCCTGAACTTCTTCCATATTCCTGCCAAAAAATAATTCATCTGAAGTGAGCTTGGAAAAAGGAGAAGGAGGGGAGAAAACAAACCAGACTGTCCTTTAAGATGAATTTTCTCCTTATCTTAAAGGCAAGAAAGGGAGATTGTTTGCTGTGCTTTCAAAACAAACCGTTTTCAACCAATTTATAACTCCCAAAAGCTGAAGCCCATCAATTTACTAGCAGGCAACAATTAAAAGTGCATGAGGCTAAAAAAAGTAATTCTAAAAGCACCACGAGCCTCCATGCACAACTGTAATTCCTCCAGAGGCAAAAACACTGCAGCTTTATTGACGTGAGTTATAAGATGGAGAGCCCAGCTTCCCAAATCAGAGGAGAATTTAATCAAACATCTGTCTCCAAGTCGATCACGGACACAGGCTTTTGGCCCCAGACTCTTCCCACCATACAAAGCAAACAAATATGTTAAACACAAAACAATTTTCTATTATTAGAGATCACCTGACGCATAACAAGAAGTTCCTGCTTGCTTTTTTTCCTCTGGCACAAACTCCAAAGATGGGGTTTGCAATGGCAACACTGGCAAGCTATGAAAATCCTCTTGCACCTCCAAAGGGAGGCGCTTTCTGCTCCATCGCTGTCAGCGGACAGAGCCCAGAAACGTCCGGGCTCATGGTGGGAATTCACTTCTGGCTCAGTGATGCCCACTCCCAAAAGCGGAACAGCCCTTGCAGGCTGCCTCCAGACGCTCAGCTCACAGTGACCAACTACATTCCTGGGGAAAGCAGCACAGATCGCTTCTCTCTCCCTCCAGGACAGGTTGCTCCTCAGGGGGACAGGCAGAACAGAGGCTTTGCAGCAGCCTGGCTAGCTGGCGCGGGCACGTGGGGCGAAGCTGCCTTGCAGGGCTGCATCTCCAGGGCTTCAGGTTCTCTCTCTCTGTCAGCTATGGCAACCTCAGATAACAGACAGCAGTGGGTAGCGCCAGGGAAAGACAGGTCTGGAGGCAGCAAAAACCTCTAAATTAATTCTAAGTTATTCCTGCAAGATTCCCCATTAGCCATTCCCTAAAATGTGTTCTCACAGACCACAGCTCTCCTCCAAACAGCCTGAAGATACCGCTAGTCCTGAAACAAAGCTCTCCCTGCAGCACTGAGGGGCTGGTGCACCGCCAAAACGCAGCTCGTAGCCGGTGCTGCAGGAGAAGAGGGCTCTGCAAAGCGACACCTGAGTGCGAATTTCATAGGAATGTCCCGTAATGCCCCACTCCATCCTCAGAGCCACAGAGGATGCGGGCTTTGCAACCAGCTCGTTGCGGCATCTTAGGGAAGTCACCTCCATCCTGCTTCAGTTTCCCAACCGGCAGCACAGGCTCTGGGCACAGCACTCGGTGATCATGCCATACAAGACCCCAGAAACCTCCCTGATGTATTTTCATTCCAGCTCAAAGGCATTACAATTATTAAATACTCCGCATCCCTCTCTGCTATAACACAAAAATTCAGAACACAGAGTGAGACCTGATTCTTTGCACAAGCTGTTTCCAGTGCAACCCCCTCCCCTGCCTTTCCCGGAACATCTCCTGACCTTTTACTTTTCACTTGGGGGCTGCCCCAGGGGACCCCACCACGATCCCTACGGCACTGCCAGGCACAGCTGGTGGCAGAGCTCAGCCTCCCTCGCATGGATGCAGCTGAGCAGCTCCACACCTAAGATGACATGAAGTGTTCCTACTCCGCAGCCTCCCGGCTGCCCCTCAAATGTCAACCCAGCCTCTCGCTTCCCTGCACCAGCTGCCACTGCTTTTGCAGGGACGGAATAGCATCGGATAGGACTATTAGGGAGGCTTGTTGCTGCTCCAACTTGGCTTTCCAGCTTCACCTAGGCGCTTAACAACCCGAAATGGAGAAGCACCCAGCAGAACATAACATTTGCCACTGCAGAAGCTGCTTTTCCTCCATGGGTCTGGCACGCACAGCTGTGAAGCCAAAAATCCACTTTGTCAAGAGGTAGAGGCATTGAGGTCTCGGTGAAAACAGGCCAGGAAAAACCTTCCTCAACAGAGCTTCTGGGATTTTACAAGTTCTAAAGAGCTTTTAAGATTAATTACAAACCCAAGCAACCTTGGTGAGCAGTTCCCAGATGCTGGTGGTGGCAACCACGCACATCTCCCTGCAGGTCCTGCTCTGAGCCAGAGTCGGCAGCTCACGCACAGCTAAGCTCTCCCAGGGCAAGCACAGGCTGAATGAACCTGTCCTAGGAGCTCTGTTCATAGCAACCTCCAAGCGGACAGGAATTTTTTTTTTGGGGGGGAGGGGGTCCTGGCCCTACAACCAATTAAAATAGTTGGCAAGAAGCAACAAGTTTGTGGGTACCTGAGCCCTTCCTGGGCTAAGCTGCGCAGGATGGGATTCAATGGGAAAGACTGGCACCTCCCAGCAACGCGCTCCTTAGCCTCCCATTGGCCACAAGGAACAGGGAGCTGGGATGTCCAGCTCGGAGTCCTGGCTCAGCCACGGACACGTGGGACACCACGGACAAGCCATCCCCCTTGTCCTGCCATCTGCCCCCTGCAGATGATCATGTTTAATGACGCTGGGAGAGACAGTGAGGCTGGATTAACGCTCGCGGTGCACAGAGACACCCTCTCTAAATTGCCACCTGTTATTAGGCACTTTGTGGCAGATTTTTCTCCATGTGCTTTCCACAGTGCACCAGAACCTGTCCCACCTGTCAGAAGTGCCACCATGTCACCACAGCCTCTCCTACCACACAGGAAACTGGGGGTTCCTCTCCTTTGCCATGATGGTTATATGTTTTCCTCCTGGGTGGGAAGGGAGAAAACAGAATTTAGGTAATGTGAGTAGGCACTGACTCAAGTATGGGAATACTGCTGTCCAATCTGTGTCCCTGGAGCTTTGGAGGTCCATGGTCTACTCCAAAGGAACCCTCAACGTTAATTTGGGACAGCAAAGAGCTCAAATACATTACAGAGTCATTATCACCATTACTGGCCACTTTTCAGAGATGCTGCGTTGGGAAAGGCTGACGATGACTATGCAGGATTCCAGCTCGGCAGCCATGGGACAGCCCAGGGCAGGTGAGGAAGAAGCAGAGCTTTTATTTTCAGAAGAAGAGCTGACACCTTAATGCACAAAAGTTTGGGGAACACCCAAGCTTAATGTCGCCTTATTTTCAGGCAGAACTGCCCAAAATTCAAGGCATATTTATCTTAGAATCATATGGAAAGCACCTACTTTGTGAATGACTACATGTATTTATAAATATACATATAAAACAGCCAGTCTTCTAAGTAAACAGAAAACTATTATTTAGCTCCACTAGCCTTTAGCTTCTGGTGACTCAGTAAAACCCTGTAATGACACGCCAGTGGCAGAACTGAACTTTCTACAAGACGCGTTGCAGGGACATCCTTAAGTACCTTATGGGGGTCGCCTCTCCATAAGCCTCAACATTTCCAGAGTTTCTAGACAGGAACAGTTTTCTTTTCCCCAACTTGACAAAGAACACGAGTCACTCCAATCACATCAGCAGACTGTTAACTCTGGAACTTAACAATGCCATGTGAAAAAAAAAAATGAATGTTTCTGCTAAACTGAACAGCGATGAAATGCTGAGGAATATTTCACTGCTCTGCATTTTAGCAAAACATTCAGACCAGATGCAATATGTGCCCAAAGCAGCTCCTGAAATTGCTGATGTGCTACACCCAGCTTCCATACAATCCATAGGGTCAGGGTATACCTTCCTTTATGTACACAGGGCCTTGCCAAAGACACACTTGAGCACCAAGAGCATGAAATTAAATAAGGCTCAGGAAGGTCTCCACTCCGCAGAGACCTAAGGGCAAAAATTAAACTGGCAACAACTACCTTGATTTCCAGCTGTTCCTCCTGGGAGGAGATGGAGCAGCCCAAGGAACAGTAGCTGAGAGGAACAGGACAGACATTCAAAATGAGAGAGAAGGAGAGAGTCAGAGCAGCACAATCTGTCTTCAGCTGCCAAGAGGGCACAGCAGAACAAAAGCTTCTCCTCAAAATAAGCTGCGATGCTCAAAGAGCAGAGAGGAAAAAGGGGGTATTTTTTCTTCCAAAAATGCAAGCTAAAAGAGGGAGAGCTGGAGGAAAAGCCCAGAACCTCACATCTTCCCTTCCCCAATACAGATCACAAACTAATAGCTATTAAGCATTTGGGCATCATTTTTTGCAGCACTTACTTAGGAAGATCTTGATAGACAGATATTTGGACACAAGCAATTCCCATCCAATCTGCACCGCTCTCCCACCTCACCGCTTACCTGCAACATTCACCCATTGCTCCTCCACCTTCCTTTAAAAGCATTTTGAGATCTTCTGATTAAAAAGTAAGTTTCCTAAAAGCAGGACAACACTCTTACTCCCACAGTACTTTAAAAGTGACATAGTAAATTCACAGAGCCCTCCAGGGCAGTCTGTGCATAGGAAGGAGGGCTTGGACTCCATAGAGCACAGAGGAAAAGAGCTTTAAATGCAAACACAGCCTGCGCTTCTCAAAACACTCATATCTCTGCCAAAGATAACATGCAACACGGCAAAACAACAGTCTACAAATCTCATTCAGGGCTTGAGGAAATAAAATTTGCTGCAGCGTTTTGCACCTTGCGCTTCCAGATGAGAAAGGTACAAACCCTTCATAGTCCTTAGGAGCAAAACCAACGTGCATCATCACAACAAATCTTTGCTTCCACTCGCTGCAGAGCAAGGGTGACTATTTGCTTATGAGGGAGATAAAAGTCATAACTAGAAGGGGATACACCCCATCCATCACGCCCAGCATCATCTGCTGTTCTGCTCAGGGCTGGCTTCTCAGGTGACTTCCACCACCAAAAAGTCCTGGTAACCTGGTATCTTTGAGGTGAAATAAATAACCTGGAAGCTCCAAGTGCCTTCTATACTTTCTGTACCTTCCAGGTTTCCGTGCTGCTGCTCCTGAGGGAGCCGCGATCTGCAATATTCCTGAGACCCAAGCCCATGGCCATGCGTGCAGGCAGCTGTGCGGCGTGGCAAGAGGGATGACAGCAAGTGTCCTTACCTTGTCAGGCAAATAACTAATACTACACAAGCGCGGCACTTTCTAATTTAATAACGCTCCCTGAGGCAAAGCCGTACATGCAAAGGCATCCCTGGGAACAGAACTGCAGCCCTAGATCTGCACCATTGCTGGGCACCACTGAGAAAGATCTGGCCCCGTTCTCTTGACGCCCATCAACCATCTTGACATCAATATTAGATTAGATATTTTCACATGTTGATTAAATCTTCCTCATCCTGAACAGCCCCATCTCTGCTTCTCCTCCTATGAGAGATGCTCCAGCCTCTTCACCGTGTCACCATCCATGGGGACACTTCCACTCTGACTAGAGCAGAACCACATTTCCAATGGGCCCACAGTCACTCGCATTGGGCTGGAGCTACCCGCATCCATGAGACCTCTATAGGAAAATAAAATTAGTCTCTGGTCAGGCCCTGTCCGCTACACCCAGTCCTGCACTAAAGATGTCAAAGAGCTTTCAAGAGAGAGGAGCCCCTCACCTTGGTCACAGCTCCAAAGCAAACGGCAATTCTTCCAAGGAGTCAAACTGGGATATCAGTAGAAAGGCTTACCAGGAAGGCATTTTTTAAGTGACATGGTGATTTTCAATGTGTGGAGCAATGACCCCCCTGGTCCTTTCATGAACTACAACAGATCAACAAAAGCAAAGCAGACTACCCAAAGTGAGCTGAAATCCACTGTATGTTGGGCCTGAAAGCAGAATATTCAGGTCTTTGCTTTTAAGAAGAGGGAACTATCACTGACCTCACTCTAAGCTCTGCAACAGAAAATTAGGTTCTATTTTTTCTGTTGGTTTCAAACTGCCATTGATTTAACATTTGTGCCCAAACGCTTTGTCCTGTAGCTACAACCCATATCCAGTTGGGCTACAAATGAGGCAGTAACAAACTACAATAATTGTTAGGTGCCCTGAGCGCTGACGTAGGGCAGCTTTACCTATCCTTTCCCTTCTGCTTTTAAACCAAGGCCATTTGCCTCCAGAAAACCCGACTTTTGTCCCTAACCGGTCAAGAAGGGGCTTTGTTATGAGGGCCAGCCCACACCTCACGGCTTGTCCATTCAGAAAGGAAAAAAATCTAGAAGTGCAGAGAGCCACGGAGAAGTTCAGGCTGCAGCCTCCCCGTTACAGCCATTGCTACCATCCCCAATGACGGGTTACAAATCAGAACGGGTATATCTTGGCGACGAGGGCAAAACAACACGACGTGCCGCTTTCTCCAATGGTACAAGTGCATAAATGAACCTGCCGGGGACCAAACTGCTGCCCGAGGCGCCGGGGCAGCTTCGCCCCCTGCTCGCGGAGCGCAGAGGGGCAGACAAAGCGCGAACGTGGCGCCAGGCCCGGCGCCTTTGACAGCTCCGCGCGGCGCCCAGCGAGGGTAGCGGCAGCGCGGGGGAAGCGGCCGCCGGCAGCTCCCGCCGCCCCGGGCGGCTGCTGTGTCATCCGCGGCGCTGGTGGCCGCGGAGCCGCCGCCGGGGGCCGGGCCCTCAGCCATCAGCGACACAAATCACGGTGGCGGTGACATGTGTCCCGCCACCCCCACCTTCTCCTCCGCTCCCGCCCCTTTCGTCCTTACCGTGCTGCGCTGCGAGGCGGCCGGGCACGGGCCGAACCGGCGGTGTCAGGCGCCCGCCGCGAGGCTCATGGGCGCCGCCGGGCCAAGGGGAAGGGGGCACCGCCTGCCCGCGACGAGACACCCTGGCGAGGGCGGAGGGAGGGCGGCTCCACTCCGCCCCGGCCCGCCGCCGCTACTGCTGCTGCTGGGGGTTGCTGGGAGACGTAGTCCGGGCGCGGCCGTTGGCGCGGCCGTTGGCTATTAGTGCGGCCCTTGGCGCCGCCCCCTCAGCACGCGCCGCTGGGCGCCCTTGTGGCCCGCAGAGGTTCCCACCCTCACAGAGCGCTCCCGGGCAACTTAAGACCAAAACATTTCTTGGGTGCCAGGACCAAAATGTCGGGATCTGGGACCAGCCTCCTCACGCCTCGGTTTCCTTCTCACCGCATGTGACATGGCGATTGCCTTCTCCCGCACCCAACACCCCTGGGCAGGTGTCTCATGAGGCACCTACTGTGCAGTGTTTCAGCTTCGCACCAAGGCACCTCTGCTGCTCCTTAGCTGACACCTGCACTCTTAAGGAATTCTGGGTTCCCAGAAAAACAGAAGCATGGGGCTCCATTTGCCTTTGGCCAACACTTCTTCTAGCTTCACCTGCTGTTTGTCAACCCTTTTTAGTTCTAATTTCTGAAGCTGTTCTTACAAAAATACACAAGTTGGACATCCCAGGGGCCATGTGGGAGCTCAGCTCATGCCTGCACTTGTCCAGTGATCATTTTTGTCCCTGCGCTGGTTGAATATCTGGTTATTCTATCCAAGTTTAGCCGCCTTTGGGTGTCCTCATTCCCACCAAGTGCAGCCGCTGATGCTTCCCAGACACTGGGCTGCGGTTACAGGACTCCGGGCTCTGCTGGGACCTCCGGGCAGAGCCTTCAATGAACACTGACACTCTTCGCAATATTGATCTGGGGGTTGTGCAGGCTGCTTCTCAGCAGAGCCTAGAACAAGGAAACTGCAAATGCCTCCATGAAAATAGGCAAAATGCATTTTCAATAAATAAAAAAGAACACAAATGCCTCCTTTGAATACTCTTCCAGCCAACTACATCACCTTAGCCCCTCCAGATCCACTCAAAGTAATTTATAAATGTTTCCATGAGCTATTTAAAATATCTTTTCCCTTCTTCCTCTTGCCTTTGACTTTGCCCAGGCCTGCTCTGGGCCATCAGGTGCTTGAAAGAGCCAGCTTATCTACCCTGCCATTTGTTGTCAGACTAAAATTCAAGCTAAATTCAAGATGCCACTTTTCTTTTTTTTGCATGAATTTTGTTGCTCCCTTGCCTTTCCTTACAGCCTCACTCTGCCATTCATCTGGATAACCAGATCGTGCTAATGCACGTAGAAGTCTTATCATGCAAGAACCGCAACCGTAGATTAAGCAGCATAGCTGGCGTCTAAGAAAACCTTAATTTTACTTTGATGGCAAAATCAGATTCAAAAGATCTCTCCCTGCTGCGCTTTATTTTTGGCCACATCGTTTGCTGGGCAGGTTGCCATGACAACCAGAGGGTGTCTATAACTGGGAGAGCGCATTGGTGATTCCGAGACAGACTTTTATTTATTATTCTGTCGTATTTTAGCCAAGGGGAACTGCCTGGATTTTCACGTTTTTATCCATGGTTGCCCTGCAGTTTCAGGATCAAAGCGAGCTGGGGGCTGAGCTGCCGCTGGCGCCTCATGGCTGCAGCGATGGCCGTGTCCGCGGCCCATGTCATCACACGTGTCTAGCCAGAGCACCAGCTGCTACCAACGTAGTGGCCCCCAGAGAGCCCCGCGCTTGCCAGCCCCATGGTTTCCTCCTTGCAGGGCCTGCGCAAGGCAGTCCTAGCTCGGACAGGCCTCTCCTGCCTCCTCCCCATGCCGTGGGCTGCTCCCAGGAGAGTGCTGAGCATCTCTGAGGAGCTCTAAGGGCCTCTGAGCTTCCCTGCAGGAATTACAGGATCTCCACAGCTCCGGGATGTACTCCAGCCTAGGGATTTTATCCCAAAAGTCAGCGATCCTGTGGCGATAGAGCCAGCTTGATGAGAGCTCCTGCAGTCCCTGTTACCTAGCTGAATCAGAGCTGCTGTTCCAGTAATTCCAGAAGACCAAGGGCTCAAAATCTCACTTCCAAAGCAATGGGCTCTGGCTGTGTCCAGGCTGACCATGCAAGCCGAAGCTCCAGAGGAAAGGGAGACTGTGGGAACAAAAATGTTTGCGAGCAAGAACTCTGCAACCGAAAAGATGCGGTGCCAAACTGTGCTGGCAAGAGCCTTTAAAATTGCTTAGCAATGATGGGAAATTGCAGCTTCGAAGGGAAAATAGAGAATACTTAGAAAATAACTCGGCTGTAGCTGTGATATGCTGGTAGCTTGTCCTTCCTCTGCTAGCTCTGAGTAAACATTTTGCTTTATACAATGTGGCTAAAAGCAAAATTGAGCATATTGTGTTCTGCTCAAATTGTGTGTCCCTGCGTGGAAAGTTCAGTTATAAATTCAGGTAGGAAGTGAACAAATAAACGAAAGAAGGAAATTCCTCTGCTCTCCCCCCACGTAGCTCTTCTGGGATATGTGAGACAGTTGGGATATTTCCCATGATGGACATAGAGCGACCCCCTATATGGGTTTCTAATCAGTGACCAGGAAAACGCTACCGTGGCCATCAAGTTCCTTAATGCAACATCAGAGACTCCTGCAGGGAAAAGAAACCTTTTCACATGGTTGGGTCCACAGTCTTCTGGCCAGTTATTTTTAGGAGGGTGTTTGTGGCCAGTGCAGCAGTCGGTGCCAGGGCTATTTTCAAGTCCATGATGAATTCACGACTCCCTGGATGGGTCCCGGCTTCCCAGGAGCTGGGGTTGCACCAACCGCTTTGCCGCGGCAGCCTTGGGAAGAGCAGGTGCTCCAGAGAAACTCTGCAAAGCAGAAGAGCAGGAGAAGGCAGCTCGGCACGAGCCAATGTCCCACCTGCAGCTGCTCCAGGAATCTGTCCCAGAAGCTTCTTTGCTTCTGCCCTAGAGACTCTACCCCAGTCCCTCCCAGTCCAACCAGCTCCCTGTGCCTTTTCATGCTTCAAATGACAAGAAGGAAAGTCAGAAAATGTGGATTCTCTCCTTGGCTCGCTTAATACCCCATGTTTCCTGCTGTTTCACATAATTCACTTGCATAATGGGGCTGCCTGGGCATAATTCATGACTTTCCTACCCTGATTTAATTCCCAGCTACATCTTTGGATTAGAGACCTTAGCAATGGGAAGTATCATTATACAGGTAGAGACCAAATTACCCTTTTAAAGGGTCCCTGCTCTGATAACCCTCAGGGAACACATGCTGGGAAGCAGGGGTGACGCGGATGGCCGCATCTCCGATGCAGCATCTCCGTTGGCGTCGAAAGCGTCACTGCTGCGTGCACGATGTGCGCGGTGCTCGGCATGCAGAGGATAAGTTTTGGGCCTGGCAGTTCCAGCCCTTTCTTCACATGCATATAGCCTGCAGGTTGCTGCGGTGGGAGCGCTGGCTTCTAATCAAAGTGCAGGCCCAAGAGACTGCCTGGAATGAAGGAGCAGCAAGGGGAGAATCAAAGTGCGGAGCTTCAGAGGTGGCCACATTTTGGTGAGCAGCTGAGGAGAGCTGGAGAGCTGCTGGTGGGAACAGCAGGGCTCAGCCCGAGGTGTGGGGAAGGAAATCTGGCAAAGAGCCCTGAAACCCAGACACCAGCTCCCTGGCCAGCAGGGGCAGAAATGGGGGTGGATTTGAAAACCAGAGAGGCATATTCTATGCAACTGAGTATCCCTGTGTATATTTCAAGATACACAGCAGGCATGAAAACATGTCCAGACACCAGAACGAGCACTCTGGTCCTGGCAATGCTTGTCCTCAGAAACAAGGCTAAGCTATTCAGGTCAAGCACCATGCTAGGACAGATGTAACAGTGGCAAGATGTGACCTGGCTCTTCCCAACGTCGCAGACACCCCACAGGGCCTGGCTGGTTGGTGTGATTCAATAGGCGACATGTTAGCCCCAGACACAGGTGGCCTGAGCTCTGTCGCTACTGCACTGGTGACGTTAGGGAAAACCTTCGATTCTCTGGTTCCATTTCCCTGCACTGAAATGGGTACTTATCCTATTTGTAAAGCACTCCCTGACTCAGGTTTTCTCCAGGTATAAGTCAGCGCAGCGTTTGCAGAGCTGCCAATGGCCCCAGGTTAGCAAGGACAGGGACAGACTTTGTAAACATCTGCCTGTCGTCCTCGGACAAAATCCCAGGACAAAATCTTCCTTGCCTGACCCTGAGACATTGCGGGACCTAATGGGAAGAGGCAGGAGCAGAGAGACACTGCCTGGTTTGCCCCAGCCCCATCAAGGAGTCTTTTCCCCCAGGTTTTCACCTCATCCAATATGTATATTTTTGCCGAGTGAGTGTAGCTCGTGTGTGAACTGAAGAATTACACATTCACGCAGAGCTGTAATGTCCCCTGGGAGCCTGGAAGTGCTGCTGTGGCTCCTGGTGTTCCTACAGTCCAAACCTAAGCTGTGAAACATTATTCCTTACCACACAATCAAATCCTGCTCTGGACAAGGCAGCCCGTGGTTTTTGCATGTTGTCAGGTCAAGACGAACGACAAAAAGAGCCCGGGATTTAGCTCGGTTCTGCTAATAAACGGGACACCACAAACAAGCTTATCCTGACACGCTATTTGCTTCTTATCACGTGGCACTCGGCAGAGCTGCGCTATTCGGCACAGTGACAAGAGGGGCTGAAGGTCCCTGCCTGCCTTCCTGGCAGCACAGAGTGGCTTCTGCCCGCGGCTGCCCTGGGAAGGGGAGCAGGGACACAAGGGAAGTGCTTATTCCCTGCGTAATCCCTGCACATTCCCCGCTTGCTGCGAAGCCTTTGGAAGAAAAGCCTCTTCTCATCGGTGTCTTTGCCAGGTCTGTGGGTGAAACTCTACTCACCTCCAAATGCAAAATGCTCAAAGGTTAAAATAAGAAAAAGCCTTTTCACCTGGTGTGAGGTGGATGTACTTCTGTCTCCCTCTCTTGCCTCTGTCTCTGTTGCCAGCACCTCGGAGTTGCCTACGGCCAAATATCCACCAGGAAAAGGCAGCTGATGGACATCAGGCATAGGAGAGCTCATGGTCTTGCAGCAAAATGGCCACCTGTGCTGGAGATGGCACCAAATGAGGAGTTTTGGGGCAGTTTGGGGAGCGGAGGCGAGGGATGAGCAGGAATAACAGCAAAATTCGAGCAAAGAGATTCACGGAGGCACTGATATGTAGACCAGACCCCTTATCCAGAGAGGTCTGTTGCCTGCCAGGGGCCCAAATAAAGGATGTTACAGAAAGGCTCCCAAGGCTTGTCCAGGAGTCTGACTATTACCCCCTGGTACTGTTTCACGTGGGTACAAATGATGCCATGGGGAAACTGAGGGATATCAAGCAAGATTTCAGAGCCCTAGGGATGGCTGTCAAAGGTACGGGAGCCCAGGTAGTGTTCTCCTCTATCCTACCAACGAGGGGAATGGATTCAAGGAGGAGAAGGCAGATATGGCAGATTAACACCTGGCTGCGCCGCTGGGCTTGGCAACAGGGTTTTAGCTTCTATGACCATGGGACTCTGTTTGATGACCACCAGCTAGTGGGGAATGATGGGATCCACCTCAGCAAGAGGGGCACATGTCTCTTTGCCAAAAGGCTGGCCAACCTGGTTAGGAGGGCTTTAAACTAGGCAAGAAGGGGGAAGGGGAGTGTCACATAGACATGGCGAACAGTAACACACAGCCAAGGTCAGATGGCATCCAGCGGGAGTATGGTAGCGGGGAAGTGAGGATAGGATATGATTATAGAGGGTCCCCTTTCACCCCTCCTGGGAAACCTGCAGGCGCGGGCACTTCCCTGAAATGCCTGTACACCAACGCACGAAGCATGGGGAATAAGCAGGACGAACTGGAGATCTGTGTGCGGTCCCAGCATCATGATCTCATTGGAATCACAGAGACATGGTGGGATAGCTCACACAACTGGAACGCTGCCATGGAAGGCTGTGTGCTCTTTAGGAAGGACAGGCTGGGAAGGCGAGGTGGTGGAGTTGCTCTTTATGTGAGAGAGCAACTGGAATGCATGGAGCTCAACCTGGGACTGGAGGATGAGCGAGTTGAGAGGTTGTGGGTAAGGGTTAAAGGGCAGGCTAATGTGGGAGACACTGTGGTGGGTGTCTGCTACAGGCCACCTGACCAGGATGAGGAAGTTGAGGAGGCCTTCTATAGTCGGCTGGGTGTTGCCTCATGGTCACAGGCCCTGGTTCTCATGGGGGACTTCAACTACCCTGACATCAACTGGAAGGACAACACAGCCAGGCACAAACAGTCCTGGAGGTTCCTGCAGAGCATCGACGATAACTTTTTGACACAGGTTGTGGAGGAGCCAACAGGGAGAGCTGGGCTACTGGACCTCGTGCTAACAAATAGAGAGGGACTTGTAGGAGATGTGAAGGTGGGGAGTAGCCTAGGCTGCAGTGACCATGAGTTGGTGGAGTTCAGGATCCAACGAGGAGGAGGCAGGGCTGTAAGTAGCCTTGTAAACATGGACTTCAGGAGGGCCAACTTTAGCCTCTTCAGAGACCTCCTCGGAAGAATCCCATGGGCTAGAGCTCTAGAAGGAAGAGGGGCCCAAGAGAGCTGGTTAGTTTTCAAGCAGCACTTCCTCCACGCCCAGCAACAGTGCATCCCTGTGTGTAAGAAGTCAGGCAGAGGGGGCAGGAGACCTGCGTGGATGAGCAAGGAGCTTGTGGCAATGCTCAAGCAGAAGGCGGTGGTATACAGAATGTGGAAAAAAGGACAGGCCCCCTGGGAGAAATACAGGAACGTAGTCACGGAATGCAGAGATGCGACAAGGAAAGCTAAGGCACGGTTGGAACGCAATCTGGCAAGGGATGTTAAAAATAACAAGAAAAACTTCTTCAAATATATGAACAGTAAAAGATCAGGGAAAACGTGGGTCTGCTGGTGAGCGGGATGGGCACCCTGGTTACAAATAACACAGAAAAAGCAGAGTTGCCGAATGCCTTCTTTGCTTCGGTGTTTACCAAGGGCAGCCCATTAGAGCCCCAGGCCCTAGGGACAAGAGAAGAAGCCGGGGGAGAGGAAGACTTGCCCTGGGTAGAGGAAGATTGGGTCAGAGAGCACCTAAGGAACCTCGATACCCACAAATCCATGGGCCCTGATGGGATGCACCCCAGAGTGCTGCGGGAGCTGGCAGAGGTCATAGTTAAGCCACTCTCCATCATCTTTGGAAGATCCTGGAGAACGGGGGAGGTGCCGGAGGACTGGAAGAAGGGCAATGTCACGTCAGTCTTCAAAAAAGGCAAGAAGGAGGACCTAGGCAACTACAGGCCAGTGAGCCTCACCTCCGTCCCCGGAAAAGTGATGGAACGGCTCATACTGGCCGTTGTCTCCAGGCACATGGAGGACAAGAAGGTGCTCAAGAGTAGTCAGCATGGATTCACCAAGGGGAAATCTTGCTTGACTAACCTGATAGCCTTCTATGATGAAATGACCGGCTGGGTAGATGAGGGGAGAGCGGTGGATGTCGTCTATCTCGACTTCACCAAGGCTTTTGACACCGTCCCTCACAACATCCTCCTGGGCAAGCTCCGGCAGTGTGGGATAGATGAGTGCACAGTGAGGTGGATTAGGAACTGGCTGGATGGCAGGGCCCAGAGAGTGGTGATCAGCGGTGCAGAGTCTAGTTGGAGGCCTGTGGCTAGTGGGGTCCCCCAGGGGTCAGTCCTTGGTCCAGTCCTGTTCAATTTATTCATCAATGACCTGGATGAAGGCACAGAGTGCTCCCTCAGCAAGTTTGCTGATGATACCAAACTGGGAGGAGTAGCTGATACCCCAGAGGGCTGCGCTGCCATCCAGAGGGACCTGGACAGACTGGAGAAGTGGGCAGTGAAAAACCTCATGAAATTCAACAAGGCCAAGTGCAAGGTCCTGCAGCTGGCGAGGAATAACCCCAGACACCAGTACAGGCTGGGGACCGACCTTCTGGAGAGCAGCTCTGCAGAGAGGGACCTGGGTGTCATGATGGACGACAAGTTGACCATGAGGCAGCAGTGTGCCCTCGTGGCCAAGAAGGCCAATGGGATCCTGGGGTGCATTAAGAAGAGCATCTCCAGCAGGTCGAGGGAGGGGATCCTGCCCCTCTACTCAGCCCTGGTGAGGCCACATCTGGAGTACTGTGTCCAGTTCTGGACTCCACAGTATAAGAGGGATGTGGAGCTGCTGGAGAGAGTCCAGCGCAGGGCCACAAGGATGATCAGGGGCCTGGAACATCTTCCCTATGAGGAGAGACTGAGGGAGCTGGGCCTGTTCAGCCTGGAGAAGAGAAGGCTGAGAGGGCATCTAATCAGTGTCTACAAGTACCTCAAGGGAGGCAGTGAGGAGGATGGTGCTGGCCTCTTTTCACTGGTGGCCACCGACAGAACTAGAGGAAATGGCCAGAAACTGAAGCACCAAAAGTTCCACAGGAACTGAAGGAAATATTTCTTGACAGTGAGGATGACAGAGCCCTGGAGCAGGCTGCCCAGAGGGGTTGTGGAGTCTCCTTTTCTGGAGATCTTCCAAGCCTGCTTGGATGCAGTCCTGTGCCACGGGCTCTAGGTGACCCTGTGTGTGCAGGGGGGTTGGACTAGATGACCTCTAGAGGTCCCTTCCAACCTTAAGCATTCTATGATTCTATGATTCTATGATTCTATGATTCCCTTTGGTTCAGAAATGAGGGTAAAGTCTGGGGAATGTTGAGCTCCTCTCCTCAGAGGAGCCACAATTCTGGGTGCCGGGTGCTTTCCTGCTGCGGATGAACACTGCTCTTTGGAGCTAGACCAGCGATGAGCAGACGTTCCCCTTCAGCCAGCAGTTGTTCCAGTGGCCCCTCTTTTTCCACAGCTGAAATAATAAAATGTTTAATTTAATTTAATTTAATTTCTAAATTATGCTAATTAAAAAGGGCTAGTGACACAATTAAATGCAGTCCAGAGAGAGAATCTGCTTTCCTGAAAGGAAAGTAATAATGAAAGAACCTGCTTTTGGGTTCTGGATAATATAATTTCCAGCAGATAATGTTTAATTTCTGCATAATAAGCCCATGGTCTCCAGCTGGGCTTCATTCACATGGGCTGAAGTGCAGACTCTCGTAACTATTTAACAGCCAAACTTTGGTTAACTTAACTTCCAAGCCCTAGAGGAGAGAAAAACCTTGCAGTTTTGAAGTCCGTGATGTCCTTCAGACCATCCCAATGCCTTGCTGAACCAGTGCTGCTTGTTCACCTCCATGCCGTGCGTATATTTTCCTAACAGTTCCTAACATTATGGCTCAACATTCCCCAAATTACTTCCAGAAAATCCTATTCAGAATGCAAACACTCCTAACCCAGACATACTCCCAGTACAGGTACTAAAGAAAAGCGATAGGCAAAGCTGGCAGCGCATCGCCAGCTTTGAAACCATCACTTTAAAAGATAAAAACTTATAGGCCAGATGCTGAAAATATTTTTTCTGCTATAGGAAAAGGGAGAAGAATCTCATTCTATTAATCCCCTCCAAGATATAGGAAATGTGACTGGCAAATAGCCAATGGAAAATAATGTATATATATGAAGATAGACTGGGACAGTGTGACAGGACATGAAAGCCAGGGAAATTTGGCCATTTGCAGGAGCTGCAAAGGTTTAAGAGCCCAGGCAGTTAAGGATGATGGACCTGGAGCTGTTGGATTCCTCTTCATCTGGAGTCTTTAATCAAAGTTATTTCTCTTTTTAAGCATTTCATGGAGGCTTCTAAACAAGCATGCTGGAGCCATGACAACTCCGTCTGCGCCTGGTTTCTCCTGATCCCAGGTCTGCAGGAAGGCACTTGCACTGCTGCTGCTGCTGCCATGGGAGCCCCAGGGACACTCGTGGTGAGATTTCTATCACAGACTGGCATCACCAGGCAAGTCAGACAATTTAACTGCCCAAACACTGGCGTCTTTGCCAGCTGAAACACCTAAAACTCGTCCCCAGAGCAGCCCTTGCTAAGGGTGGTTTCTGCCAGAGGGAAGCTCAGACCCCTCCAAATGGAAACACAGTTTTCTCTGCAGAGACTCAGGTGGATGATTATGGCCAGGAGCACCATGTTCTAGCGTAGCACCTGTGGGTGTTGACCAGCACCCTACCCGCCAGCCGAATGCAGCACCTTGGCACGAACAACCTTCACTGCATTCACCGTCACCCTTGGTTGACGACAAAGACCTGTCAGTGACTGGTCTTTGTCACCACACACATCCTGCAGAGCCCCCGAAGGGACAGCAGGACGCCTGTTTTCATGAGTTTGGCAATTTTAAAGGTTTAGCATGGAGTATTTGGGAAGGATTTTGTGCTTGCTGGATGTTAGTGTTCCCTGGCAAGCCAGCTACGTTGGGATGGGCAGAGCCATCCCAGGACCGTTGCTGCAGATGCTGCGGCCGTCCCTGGGTTCAGGCCTGGCACCCCCTCTTCCAGCAGATGGATTGGCAAGAGGGCTATGTCTGGCACTGCTGCTCCCATCCTGCTCCCTCCGAGCCCAGGGCTGCCCCATCCTGGTACATCCACCTGGTACTCCTGGCCCCAGCGCCCCCAGTCCCAGTACCCCCATTCCAGTACCCACATCCTGGTACCCTCATCCTGTTGCCCCCATCCTGGCACCCCCATCTCAGCACCCTACATCTTGGTACCCCAGTACTGCTGCTCCCGCATTCCAAACATTCCTATCTGGCCACCCTCATCCCAGCACCCTCTATCACGGAGGCCCTGATCCTGGCATCCCTTCCTGACACCACCTGGCCCTCCCATCCTGTTCCCTCAACTGGGACCTCTACTCTGACCCCCATCCTAGTGCCCACATCCCACTTCCCCATCCTGACACCACATCCTGGCAACCCCATCCAGGATCCACATCCCGACCCTCCCCCATTCCAGTACCCACATCCCACTCCCCTATCCCAACACCACCATCCCAGCAACCCCATTCCGGTCCCCCATCCAGGATCCTCATTCCATTCCCTCTCCCTCCCCCCTCATTCCAGTACCCACATCTCAATCCTCCATCCCCTCACTGCATCCCAGTCCCCCATCCTGGTCCCACGTCCCAGCACTCCCATCCTAACACCACATCCCGGTTCCCCATCCCATTCCCACATCCCGCACCGCGTCCCGCTGCTCCGGCCGCGGCGGGCGCTGTCGCAGCGACGCCCCCTGGCGGCTCCACGGGGAGCAGCGGGTGCGGCGAGAGCGAGAGCCGCAGCTCAGCCGGGACCGGCACCTACCGCAGCCCCGCACCCTGTCTGCACCCTGCATGCCCTGTCTGCACTCCTGTCTGCACCCTCTGCCTGCACCCATGTAGCCTGTCTGCACCCCTGCACCATGTCTGCACCCCCTGTCTGCACCTCTGCCTGCACCCCTGCACCCTGTATGCACCCCTGCACCCTGTATGCACCCCTGTCTGCACCCCGCGTCTGCACCCATACACCCTGTCTGCACCCCTGCACCTTGCCCACCCCCTGCACCCCCGGGGATGCACCTCCCCGTGCAGTCCTGCCTGCACCGCTCGGGTACGTCCTCCCAGCACACCCAGGATGCAGCCTCGCTGGCACCCCCAGCACGCTCAGCCTGCCCCGTCAGCCCCTCTGGGGCGCCAGCAGCCCTTCCAGTCCCCTAATGCACCCAGGTGCATTGCAGGGTGGCAGGGACAGGGACAGGGCAGGGACTGCATGGGGCAGACCCTTAGGCTGCTTGGCTTGTGCGGGATGCTGTCCCACGCTCCCTGGCAAGCAAGGAGCATTCTGTCCTCTCGAAGCCAGCTCCTCATCATTGTATCTTCCCTGCCCTCAATGTTAAGGCTCAGGCCGTGGCTTGGGACCGCTCTGCTCCTCTGTGCCTGACCACTGGAGGAGCTGCTCGCTCTGGTGCAGCTTCCCCAGGATTCCCTCTGCCTTCCCGTCTGCATCCCTCACCAAGCGCTCGCCCTGGAGCTGGCACCCGGAGCAACGGGATGGGCCGTGCAGGGAGGACCAGGTGCAGGAGCAGCACTCCTGAGGCTCCATTTCCCTGCCTGGGTGCAGAGATGCACCAGCGGGAAGGGGCTCCGCAAGGGCTGGTTATGCGGGAAGAGGCCCCAGAAGACAGGGGCCACTGATTGATCAGCTCAGGAGATGCCAAGCAGGGGGAAAGATGGGGAAAACGGGGAAAAAGAAATCTCTTGAGGTCCTTAGGAAAGGAAATGAGATCAGGAGAGAGAAGCAATGAGCAGGGCTGGGGAGCTCTGGGCGCGCTGTGAGAGAAAACCTGGGGAAAGAGCAGGATGAAAGCCCAGAATGGGGAAGGCTAATGCCAAAGGCTGGTGGGATGAAGGCAAGTGGGAATGAAAGTTGCCTCCCAGCAGCGCGGGGCCAGTGAGCGACCTGAGGCATCACTAATAGGAGCAAATCAGCCTTAAAAAGGCTCATTTTCTTGCTCTCCTCTCCCAGCTGTAGGAAGGGGGTACCCTGTGCCCGAGCTCTGACATCCAAAGGCCGGATCCCTCCCCTCCATGTTTGCTCACAGGCACCTCCAACTGGCAGGGAGCTCTGGAAGAGCCTGGAGACACGGAGCAGCCGGCCAAGAGGGCTCCCAGCCTGTGCCAGCGTCTCCCAGCTCCATGGGCCAGGATTGAACCTCCCTTTGCTCGGGCACCTCCTCCCTTGGGAAAGGCTTCCCTCCTCTTCCTCGGAAGAAGGCTCTGGGCTGGCCGTGATGGTGCAGGTGGCCACAAAGGGGTGCCAGAGACTGCGCAGGGCTGCAAAGCCTGGAGCCAGCGCTGTGCAAACAGGGAGCCTCCTCACACACTGGCCCTACAAGAACCTGTTCGGACAGCAGGGAGCATCCTGGGCCCTGCAGACCCTCTGGCCTTGCGGTCTGCAAAAGCCGAGCGTGGAAAGATCACAGAATCCCAGAACAGTTGAGGTTGGAAGGGACTTCTAGAGATCATCTAGTCCAACCCCCCTGCTTCCAGCAGGGACACCCAGAGCACGTGGCACAGGTGGCATCCAGATGAGTTTGGAAGATCTCCAGAGAAGGAGACTCCACAGCCTCTCTGGGCAGCCTGTTCCAAGGCTCTGTCACCCTCACAGGAAAGAAGTTCTTCCTCATATGGAGGTGGAACTGCCTGTGTTTCAGTTTGTACCCATTGCCCCTTGGCTCCATCCTCCCTACAATCACCCCTCAGGTACTTGAACATGTTGATCAAATCTCCTCTCAGCCTTCTCTTCTCCAGGCTAAACAGGCCCAGCTCGCTTAGTCTTTCCTCCTACCATAGATGCTCCAGTCCCTTAATCATCTTCGTGGCTCTCTGCTGGACCCTCTCTAGAAGTTCCATGTCCCCCTTGTCCTGGGGAGCCCAGAACTGCACCCAATACTCCAGATGCGGCCTCACCAGAGCTGAGCAGAGGGGAAGGATCCCCTCCCTCGACCTGCTGGCAACGCTCCTCTTCATGCAGCCAGGAGCCCATTGGCCTTGTTTGCAGTGCAGGATGTTGCAGCCTTGCCAGTGGTTTGCAGTCCAGAGCCCGGCATGGGGGGGCAGGCCTCTGTCCCTGCAACAGCAAAAGGTCTGTCCCTTCAGTAATCCAGGTCTGTCCTTCAATAACCCCAGGTGTGTAAGAGAGAGGGCAGATTGTTGTTGGCAGATGGATGCAGCTTCTCTCCTTTGGGTTTGTGGAAGAATTCTTTGTGAAAGAATTGTTTGAAAGCAGGAACTGAGAGGAAAACTAGGGCCTAACAGAAGTTTTGGCATAACAAAAGCTTGCTTGGGGTGCTACACAGTTGCCACTTCCAGGATGGTTGGTATGCACGGACTCAGCTCCTCCACGGTTCCCTGGGCAACGCAATCTGCCCTCCTCGCAGCTGCAAAGGGGAGTAACAGAGGATGGAGTGGAGTGAGACAACCGCGGCCAAACTCTGTTGCACTCCCTGTGCTGGGCTGCTGATAAGCCGCACAGTGGCTGTCCAATGGGAGATATACGATAACATGTCTGGTGCTGAGCCAGCAAAGGTGGCAAATCACTCCTTTCAGATGAACTTTGCTTGAACTTTGCTCATTATAATGTGAAAACCACACCTCCATCCCAAAAGTTACCCGCCTCCGAGTACGACCACCCCTCACTGAGCATGCGCTCTAGATTTTCTGTTGACTGTACCTTTAAATGAAAGCCAGAAACTTTTTTCCCCAATCAATAACAATATTAAGTATGACTCTAGTCACTCAAGCTCCACCTGCATGTAAAGAAAGTATAAAAGGTGAACTAAGGATGAAAAGGAGGGGGGAAGAAACCATCATAACTCCTGGGTCAGTCGACAGGCTGATCCCCCTTCCCTCCCCTCATGCTGGGATGCTGCCTGAGGAGACTAAGAAGTGAGAGGGAAGAATCCATCATAAATTCTGGATCAGTTGATGCGCTGATCCCCCCTTTCCTCCCCTTGCATCAGGACGCCGCCTGAGGAGACTCGAGACTGAGCCCCCTCTCCCATCTTCTGTGAGTGATGATTGCACATTCGTACATCAGAGCTAGCTAAAACCCCACGCTCTAGTAGAGAATTTCCTGTACAGACATACGAAACCTGCTTTGTAAATGTTGCATTTGAATAAATCATACTGTTTGTGAACTCGACTACTTGTTTGGAGGGGGGGGGGGGCGATCGGACCTACAGTTGACAGACTGTGAATCCGATACTGCCAGAGTTGAGCTTATAGGTGATTACGCTTTTTGGGAACTCGATTCGCTCCTAGGAAGGCGATTGGACCTACGGCCCACGGACTGTTTGTGAATCCGATACTGATTTGATATCTCCTTCCCCCCCCCCCCCCCACTACCACTATGGCTTTCAAACTGCAACATTTTCACAGGGTTATCTGCTTGAAGAACTTGCTGGATACTTCTTGTGCTCTGCTCCCCCTGCCTTTTCTTCCTCTCTGCTTCATTTTTCCTGAATGTTTCAGGGGACGAGTGCAGTTTCTGGACCACACTTATTAAAACATACCAGTTTTAATGAGAATTCAGCATGCCCAGCTGCAGTTGCAGGGATGCTGTAGGTGTCCAAGTGTGTGTGTGAGCAGAGCCATTGCATAAGGCACCCTGAAAAGAGGAGACACCGCCTGATATGGGAGCACAGCTGCAACTCACTAGTGGAGTGCACAGCTACGTGAGATCGTGCCACTGGATAGAAACTGTGTTTGTGCGCATGGTCTTTAGATCTTTATTGTGTAATATATATATAAGCAGAGAGGGCTGAATAAGCACAACAGGAAAGTGCAGAATTCGAAAGCGGGAAAGCCAGGAATAACTCAGACTATGGCGTCCCCCCCACCAGTGGAGGAGTGGGAGCCGTACTCTGACTTGTATCCTTGGAAAGAGACTAGGGAAGTACTTCAGCATGGGAAACAAGAATGAAGCGATGGCCAAGCTCCAGTGCAACTGGCACGGAAGGACCTGCAACAGTCCTTACAAATTGTAAAAGCTTCAATTGCTACTGGAGCGGGGGCCTCCTTAATATATGGAAATCCCAAGCAATTTCTGGGGAGGAAACCAAATTGAAGCTATGCAAACATAAATAGAAATGGAAATCGAGAACCTTTCAAAATGATTGGGACATCTTAATAATTGATTTAAAAGATTGTTTTTTCACCATACCATTGCATCCTGAGGACCATGACATAGTGGAACATATGAGCCAAACGCTGAAATGCCAGCTACAAAAAATGAAAAATTGGCAAGAGCAGTATATGTTTTAAATTTTTCGAGATTACCCCAGGACAGCCTAGTCCCTCTGATGGTCAAACACAGGGCTGGGCTAAAGGGAGCCCTGACAGAAGTAAAGTTGGGTCCGTGTAAGATGATGCTGACAGACTGGAACACGGGAAAATGGACGGGACCTTTGGACTTGATAACCTGGGGAAAAGGGTATGCTTGTATCATTACAGATACTGGAACCAGATGGGTGCCAGCAAAATGGGTGCAACCTTGGCTGGAAGCAAACTCGGATACATCAACCGTAGCAGGCAAGCAGCTGGTACCCTAGCTGTGGAAAGTGTGAGCCTGCGGAAGAACAACATGAGAGGAAGAAGTGTTACTGTTATTATTAGCTGTATATTGTGGCTTTTAGGAGGTAATGTTGCTTTTAACGCTATTACAGAAGCTGATGCTACTTTTAACACTGATGGATATGTTAAAAAAGGTTACTGTAAGTAGTGATTGCATTGATGATGATGATTTATGGAGTGACTGGGAGGTGATAGTGGCGTCTTTCTTCAGTCCTGGGGTGTCAGCCGCCCGAGCTCACAGGAATATTGAATGTCTTGCATGCTGGGCAGTCAAGCAGTGTTGTGCTTAGTGAGTTGTCAGATGATTTAACCCAGGTGCAACACTCTGTACTGCAAAACTGTGCCGCTGTTGATTTCCTGCTTCTTGCTCACAGACATGGGTGTCAGGACTTCGACGGAATGTGCTGCATGGACCTGCAAGATCACTCAGCAGCCATCCACCGACAACTCCACGACTTGATCAAACATACGGAGAAAGTAACAAAAGATGTTGGGTTTTTCGGACTCGATGGGTTAACTGACTTGTTTGGAATCGGGGGATGGATAAAATCGCTGGTGAAATCGCTATTAATGTTGTTACTATGGGGACTGTTGCTTGTAGTTGGTTTAATGATCGCTTGGACCTGTTTGCGCGCTTTGATATCACACTTGTTAACTGCCTTGTCACATAATCCGAATCTGACACCTCAAGGTTGGCTTGCTTCTCGGGGACATTTAATCTAAAGAAAAAGGGGGAAATGTGGAGGACAGGGGCATGGGGGTGTTCTTGACCAGTCCTTGACTGGGCTAAGTTGGCAGGAAATGAGAAAGTTGCTCATTATAAAAGACAACTTTGAGGAAGTACAGCTGTCTTGAGATGTCAGTGTGGCCATTGCGGTTAGGCGCTTGGATACGGCTTAGCAACCTATGATATATTAGCACGTTAATGCTTGTAACCAATTACTGATGCTCTACCGAGATGTTGCTATGCGAATTGCTATATATTGTGATACCTAACACGAAATAAACGAAGTCAGTTCCAGCTTCTATGAAGTTGTTGTCTGGCATTCCTGACCCGCTCCAAGCTGCAATAGGGTCCTACAATTCTAGCCACACCCTGACCTGGGGAGCAAAGCCCCAGCCACCAGCAGGACGTGGATGCCCTGGTCCCAGGGAATGAGATGCGCTGGGGAGAAGAGAGAAGGGACAGAGCACAGGCCAGCCGTGTGCATGGAGTTGTAGGTCTCATAACGCTGCTCTCCCAGCTGCATTGCTGATCCCAAACAGCTGGAAATAAAGGCAGGGAGACACAATGCTGCCTGGACCAGGCACTGAGGGCTCCCGGGGCCTGACGGCACAGCCTGTTTGGCCCCAGTGCCGCTAGGGAGCTGCTGCGTTGCCTGTCTGCCTCCCAGCCGCTGCGCTGCTTCATACTCCAAAGGGATTTTTCCTCTGCTTGCAGACTTCTCTTTAGCTTCCTAACCACTTACTCCTCCACCATACACACACCCAACTGCGAGAAGGTCTGGGCTGCGCAGACAGCTTCTCTGCTGCTTCCCAAGGTGCAAAACCTGAGCCTGTGGTCAAGGACTTCCCTAACCCTGTTCTGCTCTTCCCAGTGTTTTGGGACACCTCACCTGACTGCAATGGAAAGGTCTTCCTCTTCCTCCCAGCTCCTCATTGCCACAGGAGGCATCAGGGTACCTTTGGGGCTTCTAAACCCTCTGCCAGGTTGAAATGCACCCTTTTAGAACAGCAGACAGGCAGAAGATGTAGTTTCTTAAAGAAAGAAACTGCTGCTTCACCATAAATGAATAATCCTGGGAACAGGGCACAGGAGGCCGCTGCGGAGCACCAGGGCCTTTCCAGCATCACATTCATCAGGCTCGAGCCATTCTCCTCCCTGGGAGACCCCAGTGCAGCTCTCAGCCAGCGAGCCTGGCAAGATGGAGAGATAATTTACAGCAGCCCACTCCTTTTTCCCACAGACTTTGCCCTTTGCCTGTTCTCTAGGGAACAGCAGGGATCTCCACGGCATTGCTGAGGAAATGGGAAGTTGCCACAGGCATCAGGAGCCTCTGTATCCTGCTGAAAGCCGGCAGGGCTACAACCCTCTCTGCTTTGCTTGTCTTTTGCTGAGGTCTTCAGCGGGCATCTCTGGAGCCCTGTCCTGTGCCGGAGCCGCCTGCCTCTTTTCCCTGCTTCATCTCCCCTCCCTTGGGCCCTCGTTTTGCCACTGCCAAGCCTCCTGCTGCAGCCCGGAGCGGAGATAAAAGTCCAGGTCTTTTCCATTTCCCATGGAAATAGTCATCCTGCCAGAGGGGGATTTTCAGTCTTCGTCTCTGATGTGTCTTACCTTGAGTCCTTGGCCTTGTCTAAACTTTCCAAATCCTTTCTTGTGGCTAGGATGAGAGCTGTTCTTAGGATGCATCATCAAGAGGCTCTGGTGAATGTGGAATGCATTCACTGTTTCCAACACCGTGTGCTTCCCTGGAGCATTTGGCTGCCTCCTAATGGGAAAACTGTCTGCTAGGATGAGTCCAAAGGCCCAAAGGTCTCAGTGCTTTGACAACCCTCATGTCTGAGTGGAGCAGACTCAGGCAGGTAGGCAACACTTCTGTGCAGAAAAATGAACCGAGCTATGGAGCCACACGGTGTATTCATAGCAAAACTTCAGACCTCCCAGGCTTTTTTCTTGCATCTTCCCTTTCTATTTCTTTCTGTTGTGCTGCAGAAACATAGTGTGCAGCTGGCTACAGCTCCCGTGAACGATGCTGTGTTCAACGCTTTGCATTGCATTGCGTACCAGCACTCGCCAATGTCACCTTGGTTAAAATTGGAAGTCATCCCAGAGCTTTCTCCTTCACTAATATATTTAGAAGCCTTTGCTGAGCCTGGCAGGCCTGCACTAACCTGCACTCTCGCAGAGTGTCAGAATAAATGTGCTGTGATGTATAGCCGAGCAATCACAAGGCTACAGTAAAACAGCAGGCATGGGATTGGAGTGGGCAAAAGGATCCAAGAGGCATGTTTGGACCTTGGGTAGAAGCTCAGTGTGAAATAAATGATGTATAGGCTGCCCTCCGTGCTGGCCTGGGAGGCGCACGCTGAGCGGGAGAGTCTGATGTGCTCGGCTGGCCGTGGCTGCTCACAGCCCCCTTCTGAGCTGTATGTGCCGGTGCTCTTGTCTCTGAAGCCTTGCTGGGATGAGCGCCGGGATGAGTGTGCAGCCGAGGTGCCCAGGGTGCAGGTGCCTCCATTCCTTGGACCAGGGGTGGTCAGGGTGCAGGTGCCCACAGTCTTGAACTAGGGGTGCTCAGGGTGCAGGTTCTCTTATTCCTTGAACCAGGACCTACCATCCCTGCTGTTGCGAGCAGGAACAAAAGGGAGGGCAGAGGCTGGAGAAGATGCCCTGGGCAGTACCCCCTGCCCGCCCTGTTTGGGAACCAGGTACAATATACGGACATTCACAGCATAACTGCATTTAAAACAAAGAAATCAAGAGCTGAGCTGAGCAGCTCAGCAATGCCCTACCCCGCCTGAGCAGCGGTCACTGCCCTCAAGCATGAAATAACCCACAAGAAGCGTCTGGGACTTCAGCCTTCTGACTAGCAGCCACTAACAGGGAGACTATAGGTGCAGAGCCTAGAGATAGAGAGTGCAGCTTGGCTGCCAAATGGGACCTGTGTGCCCTGACTCCCAATCCTTCTGACCCTCAGAGCCTCACACGCTTAAAAGCCCCGGGGCCGAGTCCCTGGCCAGCCTCGCCAGGCACCCGTGGGGAAACCACTGGCATTCAGAGCACTTGTCTATGAAGGGACTGAGCTGGGTAAAGGGGGTGGCTGAGACAAATCAATCTCTAGCTCATACGAAGAAAAAAATGCAAGGGTTTTCTGTCCATGGTACCAGCTCGGTGCAGACGACAGGGTGTTTTATTCGCTGTATTTACACATGCTGTGTTGGCATGATAGCAGCTCGGGGCGCCTCCTGGGTGCGTACTCAGCGGCAGGCAAAGGGCTGGCGTCTGGGTGCGACACAGACTTTGGCACGGCACCTGGGCAGTCAGAACTCTAGGAATAACACTGAGTTTCCATGTCCCTGTTATCCCTCAGCCTGTTCTCTGTGAACACCACGTGCATCGTGCAGGCTCAAACCACTCAGGACTCATATTAGCCTGTGTCTGCCTGGGTCTGAACCACTCACCTGACCCTCTCAAGCACCAGGCAACAGGCACAAGCATCCAGGAACTTCCCAGCCTGTAGGGTACGGCGCTCGGAAGATCTCACGATGTACGGGAAGAATAGGGAACTAAGGCATATGCCATATTAGGTAAAGAGCAACGCTTATTGGCTATATAGGCATGCTTCCGCCTTTGCTACCTTTATAAGATCCAGCCTGCGTATATTAAACGCCATTTGCAGCATCCTCATATTGGTGTCTGTGCTCTTTGGCCCAGGCACGGGTTGGACGTGCCTGGTCGCCTCGGCAGACGGAGTCGATTGCCAATGTCAGGCAACAAGTGGTGACCCCGACGTGATACTCCGAGGCGGCGGACCGCTGGCGGTCGAGGGATCCACGGATCATGGAAGTGATAATCAAGGTCGTATTATCGTGTGCTCGTGAATGGGGATTTCTATGAAATCGAACGCAGTTAAGAGCTGCTGAGCGGCTCCTTGAAGAAGGGGCGGTTAACAGTGCCGGGGAAGTTTTATTCCCCCAGCACTGGCAGAGATGTACCACCGCGTTAACGGAATATGGTATGTCTAAAGGGAGTGCGAAAGATCTAAAGACATGGGGAGTGATACGGCAGGTCCTCCAGAGAGCAAGGGAGGAGAGGGAGACTTGGAGGGGAGCATGGGAGGCGCTCGGGAAGAGCGAAGCAGTGGGAGTGCAGACGGAGGCTGATGAACAGACCCTCTGCAAGCTTTCGATCTGGTGCAGAGAGAATGGGTTCAAAGCCGAGCCCCACCTAGTATTCAAACCCGATGTGAAAGCCAAAAGCAAAGTGGCCATCGGAGCCACGGCAGCCTTTGCAAGCACTTCAGGACCGGGACCGCCACGCCACTGAAAACCGCTGGTGTTTGGAGATCCATCGCTAACCCCCCCGCCCGTGCCTGCCTCTGTGCCTGCACCTGCGGCGCCTACACTGTCTGTGCCCCCGCTTCCGCTTCTTAGATTGCCTTGAAAAAAGGAGAAAGCGGGGCTGGGGAAGAGAAGGCGAATGAGATCAAGGAAACTTATGTTGCTGAAGGCTTGATGAAAGCCAGGAGGGAGGTGCAGAGGAATTTGATCTGTCTTTAAAAGTGGGGGTTGAAGAACTGTAATGCTTTAAGTGAGGACGGAAACCGTTATTAGGGCTATTGTTTCTATTTGCTATGTTCATCTCTATTATGTGTTGTATCCTTTGTATATTGATGCCGACACGAGGTATGGTTGAAAGGTGGAAATTTGTATGATATGTAGAGTCATAAAACTATTGTGCAAAATAGGATCCAAGACCCTGAGAAAGAAGATGTTTGCCTGCCCAGGCTGAGCGATAAGGAGTGCGGAGGCGGCTGCCCAGCCAGGCTCAGAGCCGACCTCCTCCAAAAGCAGCTGAAGGCGGCTGCTCGACCAGGCTTGTAGCCAACTTAACTGCAAACATCCTCTAAATTAGTTTGAAGGTCAAACACCCGAGAGGGAGGGAGATGAGAAAGGCAGGACCCTCAGACTGACGACTGGGACAATTTACTGACATGCGCACCTGCGCACCCAGGAGGGAAGGTTATGTGACTGAAGGCGGAGTTTGTCCGCCCCCTGGTCTGCCTGCTGGCACGTACTGGCCCTACGTGGCAGGATGCACCGGGCATAAACAGACAGTGCAGAGAGAAAGGAGGGGTGAGACTCCTAACACTGAGACCCACGTTGTCTCTGCGGGGACGCCCGCTGAGTTGGGAGCCTGTCAGCAACCCTCTAATCTGCCAACTCAAGAGAATGTTCAGTCTCAGTGTCCTGCCAACAAGTATTACCTCACGAGTAATTAGGCATACTTTGCTTCTTTAACGTGCTTTCACCTGAATAGCCGTAGCCACTTTGTTCTGTGTGATTATTGCCGAATCCCAAACCCATTTGCAACCTAATTGGCAGCGAGGATGGGATTAGGCAATTGAGACAGTGGAACTCACTAGTGGAGTGCACAGCTACGTGAGGTCGTGCCACTGAATGGAAATTGTGTTTGTGCTGTTTGTATCTGTGGTTTTTAGATCTTTATTGTGTAATATATATCAGCAGAGAGGGCTAAATAAGCACAACAAGAAAGTCCAGAATTTGAAAGTGGGAAAGTCAGGAATAACTCAGACTACGGCGTCCCCCCCCCACCTCCCCTGCCCACCCACCCCACCGATGGAGGACTGGGAGCCGTACTCTGACTTGTATCCTTGGAAAGAGACTAGGGAAGTACTTCAGCATGGGAAACAAGAATGAAGCGATGGCCAAGCTCCAGTGCAACTGACACGGAAGGACCTGCAACAGTCCTTACAAATTGTAAAAGCCTCAATGCTACTGGAGCGGGCGCCTCCTTAATATACAGAAATCCCAAGCAATTTCTGGGGAGGAAACCAAATTGAAGCTATGCAAACATAAATAGAAATGGAAATCGAGAACCTTTCAAAATGATTTGGACATCTTAATAATCGATTTAAAAGATTGTTTTTTCACCATACTATTACATCCTGAGGACCATGACATAGTGGAACATATGAACCAAACGCTGAAACGCCAGCTACGAAAAACGAAAAATTGGCAAGAGCAGAATATGTTTTAAAATTTTGAGATTGCCCCAGGATAGCCTAGTCCCTCTGATGGTCAAACACAGGGCTGGGCTAAAGGGAGGCCTGACAGAAGTAAAGTCGGGTCCGTGTAAGGTGATGCTGAGAGACTGGAACACGGGAAACTGGATGGGACCCTTGGGCTTAATAACCTGGGGAAAAGGGTATGCTTGTGTCGTTACAGATACTGGAACCAGATGGGTGCCAGCAAAAATGGGCGAGACCTTGGCTGGAAGCAAACTCGCATACATCAAACGTAGCAGGCAGGCAGCTGGTACCCTAGCTGTGGAAAGTGTGAGCCTGCAGAAGAACAACATGGGAGGAAGAAGTGTTACTGTTATTATTAGCTGTATATTGTGGCTTTTAGGAGGAACGGCTGGTGGGACGACCTCACAACCCATACACCTCAGTGATGGAGGATTCGACTGGACCCCGACCTACTAAGAAAGCACCTTGTCCGGTTGAAAAGGAAATATTGGAGAATAGCAAAACAAACGATCGACATGGCAAGACGAGGAAAGGGTCTCTTTGCGTTATCCTGCTGATACAGATTGTATAGAGTCGACCAGGAAACACAGAATCCTAGGCCCGACAATGGGCGAGGGCGAGAGGCGCATCCCATTATTGCCTCCCCACCGGGGTGGAAAAAGGGGAAAGTCCTGATCTCAACCTGTGTTGAAAATGTTGCAGTTTGAAAGCCGTAGTGGTAATGGTGGTGGGGGGGGAAGGAGGTATCAAAAAAGGTATCGGATTCACGAACAGTCTGTCAACTGTAGGTCCGATTGCCCCCCCTCAAACAAATAGTCGAGTTCACAAACAGTATGATTTATTCAAGTGCAGCATTTACAAAGCAGGTTTCGGATGTTAGTACAGGAAATTCTCTACTAGAGCATGGGGTTTTTAGCTAGCTCTGATGTACAAATGTGCAATCATCACTCACCCCAGAAAATGGGAGAAGACGTCCAGTCTCGAGTCTCCTCAGGCAGCGTCCCGGCGCAAGGGGAGGGAAGGGGGCTCAGCCTCTCAACTGACCCAGGAGTTACGATGAATTCTTCCCTCCAGACTTTTCATCCTTAGTTCACCTTTTATACTTTTCTTTACACTCAGGTGGAGCTTGAGTGACTAAAGTCATACTGAACCTTGTTGTTGATTGGTGGAAAAGTTTCTCGCTTTCATTTAAAGGTACAGTCAACCGAAAATCTAAAGCGCATGCTCAGTGAGGGGTGGTCGTACCTCGGAGGCGGGTAACTTCTGAGATGGAGGTACGGTTTTCACATTATAATGAGCAAAGTTCAAGCAAAGTTCATCATTTGCCACTTTTGCTGGCTCAGCACCGGACTTGTTATCGTATATCTCTCATTAGACAGCCACTGTGCAGCTTATCAGCAGCCCAGCAAAGGGAGTGCAACAGAGTTTGGCCGCGGAGTTTTCACCCCGCTCCTTCCTCCGTTACTCCCTTTCGCAGCTGTGAGGAGGGCAGATTGCGTTGCCCAGGGAACCGTGGAGGAGCAGAGCCCGTGCGCACCAACCATCCTGGAAGTGGCAACTGTGTAGCACCCCAAGCAGGCCTCTGTAATGCCAGAGCTGTGTGAGGCCCTAGTTTTCCTCTCAGTTCCTGCTTTCAAACAATTCTTCTACAAACGCTCCTTCCACACAATCCACTAACATGCTTTGCTTTTGTAAGTTTTGCGGCTCTGCTAACAGATAACGCTTTATGCAAATTAATGGCACGAAGAGCAGCAAATCTCACAATACTGCCTAGTGGGACAGTGTATGGGGAATCATGGTCACCATATGGGTCATATGTTAATGTGACATACCGCTCCCATCATGTGAATTTCACAGGGTACCTAGAGATAGTCACTCAGAAGGCTCAGAAATGGGAGAGAAAGATTACATCAGACCCCTCTGCCACCTGTGAAAGTTATAATACAATAAATATAGGCAGAGGTGTGGGAAGATTTAGCTGCGGGGATGATGAAGGAAACAGGGAGTGGATTATACCCGAAGACTTGTTTAGACACTCAGGTACAAGATGGACGAACGGTACTATAATTCTCCCCACCTGAAACGTTTCCTGCTCTAGCGCGCTATGCTTGCTGGCTGCTGCATACCTACCACCAGACAAAATACCCCCAACCCTTGTAAAATTTTTTGCCCCCATGTCACCTGGTGTCTTTTTACCGGGTAATATGAGCGAGGCACCATTCCTCGTCCTGGTGAATGCTAATATTACTTGCCTCGGCCCGATTTTAGGATCAACAGGGCTATACAAAATTCAAAGCTCGACCTGTCACTTGTTGCGGACGAATAAAGCAGTAAACACGTTGTCTCAACAGATAGCGGCAGGTCTTAGGGATGTCAACAAGATACTCAAAGCACATCACGAGGCCATCAACGTAATCTTCGAGATTCTCCAGGTGGGGGGAGGCCGGTCCAGAACATTCAAAAACCTAACATTTTGTTGCCTGACCACAAAAGACTACGAGAAGATCGGCAAGAGGTCGGAGGCCATTCAAAATGTAGGATCAGATCTGCTACAGGTGATAAGATGTAACCCAGGAAACTGGAGATGGCTTGAGAGCATAGGCAACAGTATCTGGGCATGATTACTATCCTGGCTCAATTGGATTGATTGTGGAAGCTTGGGTTGATTATCATTATGGTATTGATTGGTGTCTTTTGCGGCATGTCTATTTTGTCATGTATAACCCACTATGTATTGCATCAGCTACGACGCTCACAGAAACAAGGCAGTCACAATGTACGCTATCAGCAGCTTGTTCAAAGTAGTGATATTTAGGATACTTAGATTAACATGGGGAGGGGGAGATGTAGGGTACGGCGCTCGGAAGATCTCGCGATGTACGGGAAGAATAGGGAACTAAGGCATATGCCATATTAGGTAAAGAGCAACGCTTATTGGCTATATAGGCATGCTTCCGCCTTTGCTACCTTTATAAGATCCAGCCTGCGTATATTAAACGCCATTTGCAGCATCCTCATATTGGTGTCTGTGCTCTTTGGCCCAGGCACGGGTTGGACGTGCCTGGCCGCCTCGGCAGACGGAGTCGATTGCCAATGTCAGGCAACACCAGCCTCCATCCTGCTGCCGTCCACTGGATGCTTTTGTTTGCTCTCCCACCTGCATCTTTCTATCTGTCCACAACAGAAAACTTGCAGCCCTGTTTGCCCTAGGCAGATCCACAGCACGGCCATGGTTACCTGCAGCGAGCAGGACTGGGGAGGCGACAATAATGTACTTTACGGGAAGGCTTCAATAAAAAGTGCTCCGAGGTGACGAAGTTCCTATTAAACTTAACAGTATTAGACCTGTTTTGTTAAGCTGGAGAGATAATTGCTATAGTGACATATTCACATTTCTAAAGTGCAAAAGCAATACTTGAATTTTGCAAATGTTGAGACATTGCTCTTAGAAAGGAGAGGGAGAAAGGAGTGAATGAGTGTCAGCTGCAGGAAACAAAGCCATGTGTGTCACTGCAGAGAAAAACTCCAAAGGGTTTTAGCTGGCAGCACGTTTGAAAGTAGAAATGGAAGAAACCCAGAAATTTCCCTGCATGAAGCTGTGCTCCTGCTGGAAGAAAGGGCAGCGCCCACAATCAGCCCTGCTCGGGAAGGATCTGATGCCTCTGCTGCAGAAATGACTCTCCTGAGTGTTACCAGGCCTTGGAGAATGGTCAGGGTTACAGGCGCCAACCCTGGCACATGGCTAATGGCCGGCAATGACCTTGGAGGGCCATTTCATGGCAGCTTAAGCTGGTGCCACCCTTGGCCCTTCGCCATGCAGGCAGGACCTGTCACCTGCCACATGGTGAAGTGGGAGCTGAGCTGCTCGCAAAGGAGTCACATCCACCCTGGGCGCCCAGCCAACGCACCAAGCACTTCATCAGCGGTTGTCCTCGCAGACTGTTCTCTCGGGCCTGTAGCTCTGCATGGATTTTTTTCCCACTCTTTATCCCTCTTGGGATGGCTCCTGTGTCTCCCAGCATCGGATGGCCCAGGTATATCACTGGTCTGAGAAGGACGTATGTGCCTGAAGGCTTGTCCCGTTTCTCCAACTCTACCAGTTGGCCTAATGCAAGAGAGTATCTCTGCACACACTCCGGCCACGTCCAGGAGCGCAGCATGGAGCTGGCTCTGCCCAGGATACTGTGTCTCTCCCGCGGCCTGGCGCTTATCGGTGGGAACAGGGTGTGTGTGGCTGGAGCCCCGCCTGGGGCTCGGGGTTTCCCTCCCTCTTCTGCACCTGAATGCGCTCCTTGTTTTTACGGCTTTGTCTGTTAAGGGGAAAGAAGGAGCCCTTAAATGATTTGGGTTAGACAAGTTTTTCAGCTGCATATAGGTTATGGGAGGCCACAAGAAAAGAACCACAGCCCTTTGAAGTGAGGCTGCTCCTTTTCTTTTCATGGGCTGTTTTTTTTAAATTCTGACAGTGAGTGATATTTTTTCAGATCAAGATCCGTCCACCAAACACATGAACAAAAGCTCCCTAAACACACCACTAGCTCCGGGCACACATTGCAATGACTTATCACTCACAGGAGGCCAGAGGCTGCTCCAGCTAAATCAAAGTTATAATAAGGGCAAACCTTTCCTCCAGGACCTTCCATGCTAAAAATGCAGGAGTTGGGCAAAACATAGGAGATCTCCTCACTCCTGAGAAGGGAATGTGCCACAACAGACATTAGTAACTGGAATTCAATTAGTATATGGAATCAAATTAACAGTTCCAACCAAGTTGGGTTAGTGTTATGCCTTCCACTCTCTGGCCATTCACTTGGGCATTGAGAAATACATGGAGAAACTCCGAGCTCCTGCAGGACAGAGCTCCATCTGTTGCTTGCCTGACCACAACTGGTTGAAATCACTGAGATTGTTTCCACCAGCTACCATTGCATTTTACCCTGGATCTCAGGTTGCTGCTCAAGAGGACAGAGTCGATGCCAGCTTGGTTCCAAGACAGCCGCCGGCAGTGACGCTTCTCTGACCAGGTGGAGTGGAGATCTTGTCTCAGGAGAGCAACCTCTGGTCCCTCACCTTTCTGTCTCAAGGGGATAATCTGCTAGGGCTTTTCTGATAGCGTTTAGTAAAGAAAACTAAAATTTTCCTTTTAGTTTTATCAGCTGTATTTAGATACTGAAGTTACAGGTGCTTTAGCAATGCCTGGCCATGTTGATGACATTGAAACCGTGAAAAGTCTTAGGGTCCGAGGTCTGCAATTGAGATATGCGGTCTTGAGGCTTCACCAATTCCTGGGCAGTGGCATTAAAGAGGCCCTTGTTGACTTGGAAGCTCCAAACTCACCTCTCCACATTAGCCTTAACTCCATGCTTTCCTCTGGATACAAAGAAGGTCCTTGGGCAGACTCCCTGGAGCTACACATAGGCTTCTGTTTAGCTTAAAGTCTTAAGAGCAAGGACTCAGTCTTCCCCTCCTAGATAAATACCTAGGCAATGAGCTCCAAACTCAGACGTTCTCTCTATCTCTTTCCCTTCCTCAGTAATTATTTTACACAAAACAGAGGAGAAAGAAGCTGAACAAGCCCAGCTCCAGAGTAACTTGCCAGGTGGCTAAGGCTCCTCTAAGCTGGGAAAGGGTCTTCAAGGTCTCCTCAAGCACTTTTAGAGAGGAGCCCTAACCCATGGGTTACTGAGTGACAGCACTCAGCTTCGCTGTGGCAGTGTTTTGCAAGAAAGGACCATCTTGTACCTGATTCTCCAGGAGGCAGTTCAGCACAGACTCCCTGGAGGAAGATGCACCTCCAGGGAGCCTGTTAGTCACCTGCTGCCCCTGGTCTCATCATCTTCTCCTAGGCAGCTGAGGCAACGCACTGAGCATCCACTCAGGTCACGACTGCACGCCCGGCTACGCGACTTCCAAACTGGTCTCACATTCGCCCGCTCTTCCCACTAGCTCACACGGAGGTGGCTTAGGCTGATTGCTGAAGCTCTTCCTCTCATGGTGCAGATGCAGCCCAGCTGCCCCTCTGCAGCTGCTTAATTCAGGACTGGAGTCACCTCCAAGCACAGAGCTTTTGCCCCGAGATGCCAGGATGCTGTTTTAAAATGTCTTCATGTATACAAATGAAGCTCTGCAGTCGTATTGACACAGGCTGAAGAGCAGCATCACAAAAGTAGGATTTCTTCCAAATTGCCGCTGGGCCTCCCTGTGGGCATTTTGGAAATGCCAGAACTCTTCCTTGGGACTTTTAAAGAGCCCTTCTGAGATGAATAACAGAATGTGCAGAAAGGTTAGCATCAAAATAGCTGTGCAGCGTGATCATCTGCACGGCATGTGTGGCCAGGGGGTCAGCCTGTGCAGCTGTCCAATGGCTAATGTAAAAGATTGTATTCTGAAAAGGTCAAAAAGGCAATTAAAGAGACAAAAGAGCAGTTCCTTCCTGTACTGAAGCAGGTGCTCAGCCAACACATTTGCCTGCAAGACTATATTTCCTTACGGTTTATTAGCCAGTAAGTGTTTCTAGGGAAGGGGTCATAAAGCTAATGAACTGGGCTGCGAGGATACGCAGGACTCCTTCCCAAACGATTCCCGTTGGGTTAGGCTAATATTTGAGAAGCAACGTGCTGCATTGTGGGTTTAGGGCAGGCAGCCTTAGGCGTGTCCCTGGCAGTCAGTACCCACCTCAGCTCAGCACTTAAGTCAAGCTTAACCCGGGTCAGCCAAGCTCAACAGACGTGAGGAGCCTGCGGCAGGAGGGATCACAGGGCTCATTCCCTGCGGCAGTGCCAGTTTGGAGCATTTCCGAGGGCTCCCTGCATCCTCGAGTGCCCTTCAGGAGTGCTGGCATCGAGCCAGAGCAGCAAACTGGTTAAAAATAAGGTTAAAAATAAGCAGTGAGAGTATTTGGAAGGGGCAATTTTTATCTTGGACCTGTTCACTGATCCATTTTGCCACACAATGCAGTGTTTCCAGCATGAGTGAGTGGGGACAAATCCTGGAATTCCTTAGACTGGAATTGTGACTGAGAAAGTTGGATGGAGAATAACACCAAGTCTGGTACCAAGAGCAGTTTAAATCAAATTACTGAAATCTTCATATAGTCATGTTTGAAATAATTTTTTTAATCTTGTTTTGTGGAGTGCTTTTTTACTCCCTTAGGAAAAATTGCCAGTAACTATTAAAATATGCTGGCTTCCAACTAAATATAGCTAAAGTTTTGTTAATAGGAGGATATTCCATCAAAATGGAGATAGTGGAATATCTGTCACTGCAGATCACTAGCATCATGTGATAAAAAAAAAACGATCCATAAATCACTGCTAACCTTGCCTGGGATGCAGGGAATGGATGAGCTAAACCCTGGAGGTCCCTGCTTAGAGTCCAGAACAGAACTAGAGAGCCATATAGTATAGATAATCAGGAGTATAAAAACACACATTTTTTCAGTTTCAGGATGTTTTACATTAAAGATCAATGGATGTCACACTCTTATTTACTCATTGCTTGTACCAAGTCATAGAATTTAATGGAATTTAGTGGAATTTAATTAAAAACAAAGGCGAATCTGTCATTCGTGAGTTTAATGAAGCTACTTTAAGGATATGCATATAAAATAGTGCCAGGGGAAATGGCAGCTTGATCTAGCTGAAACTTGTTAGGATGGCACCGTTTTGAGCACGGGTAGCACCGTCCCCAGCGCCTGGCCTGGCTGGAAGACTGCCCCAGTTGGCAGTTTGGGGAGGACCACCCTGTTCTGAAAGATGAAGGTGATCAGTGTGGACCCACACGCGTTGCTCCCCGCCAGTGCTCGCCCTGCTGTAGCCTAAAGGTGCTGGATAAACAGACAGGGAAACATCAGCTTGTTTAGAACTACCTTAAACAGAGTCCTGTCATTAGTGACCTGACCTGACTGACGGCCAGAGAGACCAGAAATGAGATTTTAAAACTAGTGGTTTGTCGCGCCTCATTTTTTATTCCTGGAGGATTAAAACATGCTTTGTTGCTCTTTTTGGTTGCTAGTTCTCTTTGCAGTTCTGGATAGAGAAGTCACTGAGCTGAACTAGTCAAGCAAATAGAAATGAAGTAAATGTTCTCCCTGCCTCTGCAGAAAAGTGATCTTCTCTCAGAAGCGGTGTTGGTACCTCTACAAACCAGGGCTTCACGAGCTTATGCATTGGTTGTAACTACTGCAACTGTTTACATATTTGGTAATTAAAGAAATTTAGGGTAGGGTGTAAGTCTAGGACTTGCAAGACATTGTTATCCTTCATTTTTAAAAGTGTGTGTAACTTAAATATAAAAAGTGACTTTACGTAAAATCTATTAAAAAGGAACATTTTTGGTCTCCATCCTGCTGGCTCCCTGCATCTCAAGTTGGAGCCGGGAATGCCGGATCTGAGGGTGTTTCTCCCTGGCTGCACCTGCTAAGAGTGGATTTTGCTGTATCCCAGGAAGGCCGGTAACTCTGGAGCTCTGCAGAGGAACCAGCACCAGCTGTGTTGTGTGGAAGAGCCTCCAAGGGCCTCTCTGCAGCATTGCACTAAGCTCTTCTCCTGGAGGCAAAAGCCTTCATTCCCAAAGCACATGGCAGCCAATCTCCCTGTCCCAGAGCCTGGGAACGGGAGACTTGCTAAACTCAGGCAGCCTCCTGAACTGGGGCTGCTTCTCTGTGCCATTTCCCCCAGGGGCAGCACATGTCAGTGCTCCTCTCCTAACAGCCTCACCTGTGCTGGGTGGCAAGGGTGCATTTTGGCAGCTGCTTAGCTGCTTTTCGGCCTTATAAAGGAAGCTGCTACCTGCATGCACGGGTGGTGGCCAGACATCCAAGGTGCCAGGACCTCCTGTCCCAGGTGCCATTTCCAGGAATGCAAGGAGCCGCTTCAAGCTCAGGCCCTTGAGGTCCTGGCCTCAAGCAGACCTGTTGCAGATAGTTTGCAGAGAAGAGAGCTGCTAATCCATGACCAGCTCTGCTCAGCACATTCAAACTATAAATTGCAGAGCTTCTAACTCACTCAAAGTTAAACCAACTTTCCTGGAAGTGGCAAATGGCACTTTTTTTTTTTTTTTTTTTGACAACAGGGCCAAATTTCATACTGCCGCTCCAGTAACTGGAGGCTTTTCTCTCACAGCAGTTTCATGGAATTATTTCATGTCAAAATCTGGGCAAAATATTGTGCTTTCTTCTCATTCTTGGAATTGAGGAAAATAGTTTGGCTGAAACTTTCTGGAGAACTTCAGCCCGAGGCAGACATCTGGCATGGAAAAATTTGAGCCCAAACAATTAAAGTTTGGCAAAACTATAAGCAGAATTACCAGAGCCTTAAGTGGTGGCCTCTGCAGCGCTGCTAACGCTGGCTGTGCAGGGGACTTGCACCAGCCACGCGTTTGCCCTGAGAAACATGACAAAGTGTTTTACGCGTGGGCTACACGCAGGGTTTCAGCTGGGGATGGTTCCCATGCCATGCGGAGTCTCACCCGGGGAGAATTACAAAGAAAACAGTTAAAAGCTGTGGCGTGTTGGTGTCGTGTATGACGCATGGTGTTCCCACACGCTTAATGTGACCAGAACTGCAAACCTATCCGCACCCAAGCATGACCGCACTTGCTCTGTGCTCCAGGCCTGTTTTATTCCCTCATAGCTCGGGCCAAATCTCAAGGGTTCAAGTATATGATCAGACGAGAGCAAGTGATCATAACATAACAAATTATAGCCCATCATCTGGGCTGCTAAATTGTTTGTGTTTGTGCTCCTAACCTGGCTGTGCAGTGAAGGAAAAATGTGTCGGCTTAACTTGCATGGAGGCGGTTGAAACCACATGTTTTACTTCACAACTGGAGTACGTGAGGAGTTTACCCAAGGTCAGCTCCAACAAGACAGGTGGTAACTTAGGATGCCAGGATGGCAGTTGAGAGAAGAAGTTTAAGCCGAAGAAGTTTAAGTTAAGCTTTTATCTCAAGATTTCGGCTTTTTTCGGGATATGTCTGGTGGTTAGTTACATATAAGGGACCATATTGCAGCCGCAGTGGGTAAGTAACCTAGTGCAGCTGAGCCTTGGCAGGCACGGGCAGGGAATTTGCAGGAGTTGGACTAGCCACAAGAGGGGGATCACAGTGAATGCAAGAAACACTGAAAACTACCTGGAAAACAGATCAGAGCCGTGGCTTCCTTGTGCCGCCAGCAGCACAGATTTCCCTGCTCCTCCTGCTTTAAATCACGCTCACAAACTAGTTTCCCTACGAATGCCTGATGTTTGACTTAAAATTTAGAGTGAAGAACAGTACTTTGACCACTGCAGAGCAAGGAGCACATCTTTACATCAGGTATTTCAAATCCAGCCTTCACAAAATACTCATGTACTGGTCAAAGCGTGAAGTCTGTGAACTCCCCCATGCTCCAGTTAGCCCAGAAGATGCAATTAATTATCTTATCCCATGACATTTATTATTGACTTAAAGCCAAATCCATGGAATACAGGGTGCCTGGGGACAGCAGGCACTGCCAACATGGCCGAGGGGACAAACTCCTACGACTCAGGTGATCAGAATGGCCATTAGCTGTGCCAAGTAAAAGAATTATGATGTACGGCCCAGCATGATCCATGTTTTTTCTTCCCTGGAAGCAGGACACACAGACACACTAGTCACAGCAACTGTCACCTTGGGTGTGATCAGCCAGGTTTTAGCTGGCTTGCTGAAGCTGTGGCCTGGCCTTAGATTATTTTCACTTAAGTTTGTGTCAGCAGGAACAGGGCTTTACTAAATTTATCTCCTCGGCTCAAGACTAACTGCACAGGCCTTCGAAGGGTATTTTTAATTGTAGGTAAACCTTATCCACAAACAGTCTCTCATTTCAGGCCTCCAAATGGCATATTTTCCAGACCGGTTTAACTTCGAGCCTGCCCCTTCCTTCCGCAAGTCCCAAATGACTGTTTTCTCCTGATTCTTTGGTAATTGTGTAAGTGTGATATCCCTTGGCAGAGCCTACAAAAGAGCTAGAGAGGAACACAGTTCCTGCCTACTTGGCTCCCTTCAGGGTTAAAGCCGGGCCGGGTTTTGTGCCTAAAGCAACATGCTTCACACAAATGCCAGTATAACATAAATTGTGCTGGGCTCTGAGGAGAAGCAAAATGTCAAAAAAATAAGTTATTCTTGTGCTTGACTCACAAATCAAAGTAGCATGCAGATAAAGAGAAGCCATCTGTTCAGTCCCTGGGCCTTTTTAAGCTCAGCATCCAGCGCCAGATTCTGCTCCCCCTTAGCCCAGGTCAGCCCTGGCTGAGGGGTCTCTCACTGCAGATAGATGCAGGTGCTATCCACGAAGGGGCTCTTCCTGCATCCTTAATATGTAAGTAAAGAACAAAGAAGAACAATCATTTTCAGCTTTGTCACTTGTTGAACAGGCAGCTCCTGACCAAAATCAATTGCCAAGTTATTGGAGTAAAGCAAATAATGTTACAGTGGTAAGAGAAGGAGCATTAGATTTCCTATCAGGATCCCGCACTCGAAGGGGAGCACTTGCTGAAGCAGCCAGGATGCGCTCGCTGCAAGGTAGCGCTGGGAGCTACCAGTGCTTTCATGGCCACAGTACCTCACTTAGCTCCATCTCATGGCATATTAAACAGCATGAATCAAAGACTGAGAATGCAGGGCATGTCTGGCCCTACAAAAACATCACCAACCACTTCACTTTAAGTAATTATTTGCTACTGATTAGGTGTATGAAGATGAGGTAGCTCCCTACCTCTTCTGCCAACTCCCACACGCTCAATCACATTACAGGCAGAAGCCAAAGTTCAGCCCTCTGTAACAAGCCAAGAAACCATTCTCCTTCCATGCGTACTCAGGAGGGCTAACCCGGCATGTCGGAGCCTTCTGGCCAAACGTGTCTGAACACTCAAGAAGCCAGGGTGATCCTCCCACATCGGGAAGGTAGGACACGCACCAGGCAGATCCAGGGGTAGCATCACATTGTTTCTCTCGAGCGTGTTTTACATGAGCTTGATATTTTAAAAATAATAAGGTGCTAAGCCTGGATTTAGAGAACAGGATGAAGTGCCATGTGATTTTTTTTCTTTGTTTTGTTTTGCTTTCCACAGGGCCAGAGGGATTCTCCCTTGGCAGGCTGCACAGCCTCTCTGCTTCAGCTCCGTTTACTGCGTAATGGTTTTCACCAGTTCTTTGGGTGGCATCCCAAAATTCTGCCCCAGTTTTCTGTCAGAAATACACATTCCTGCATCAGAGGAGAAAAGTCGCAACAGTTGCTGTTATTCTTTCTAATTTAAACCTTCCCTTCACATCTAAGAATGCATGAGCAGTGGAGGATTTCCATGGAAATCAATGGGAGTTTTGATTAAATAATGCACTCGGAGTCAAATCCTGGGTTGGATCAACAGTTAGCAGGGGCCTTAATCAGTCTCATAGAAGCATCCGGACCAGGTCAGAGTACTGTACCCGTGTCACTGTGCCCAAAACAGATGTATTTCAGAACTACACACCCCAAAATAACATGCTGAAATGATGTTCCCTTGAAAACATGTGATGAAAGTTTGTGCTGTGAAATTGAAATCCTGGAAAATAGCATGTAAATATGCTGGAATTGCTCTAAATGTGCACCTGCAGGACACTGCCCCCCTCACAAAGTAACTGATGTGGAGGGTGAAGATTGTGGCCAATACTCCAAGTTGACTCCTTGTCTTCCATGACTCTGCACTGCACCTACGGCACTCAGGACTAGATGGGAACATGGGGAGAGAGAAGAAACCCATAATAGGGGGGACTGCCAGATGAAATAAGAGCAAATTTTGGTGATTTTGGCCAGGTCTGAGGTTCAAAAAATCTCCCCCCAAGCAACAGCCCCCTCTCCCCAAAATGAAACCGTCAGATGGGTCCTGCCAGGACTTCTACACTTCCTCCTTTGGAACACAAACATGTGAATATTGGGACCAATATGACTGAACCCATAATGGAGGGTTATTGCTTTTTTAATTTCATGGAATAAGCAGGGTTTACATGCATTCTTTGCCCGCTTTCCTCCAAAAGTGGGAATTCCTCCTCCCACAGCTAAGCCCTGGCAAGGAAGCCACACAGAGTCACCCACCATGTGTGTCAGCTTGGTCAGCGAGTAAAAGAAAACACCAGGGCGGGCACCATCTAAAACTTGTGGTCCCCGTGAAATGGAAACTAGTCCCCCCCACCGGGCAGGGGCCAAACGGCCGTTACGCGGCGGTAACGGCCACAACGCCCCTTCCCCGCGCCCGGCCCGGCCCCGCCCCGCCGCCCGCTTGGCACCGCCCCCCGGCCGCGCCCATTGGCCGAGTCGTCCGCCCGCCGCAACCATTGGCCGAGCCGCCAGCCCGTCAGCCGTGGTTTGTTTGGTCGCGGGGAGCTGTCAAGGCGCGCGGGGGTAAAAAAAAAAAAAAAAAAAGTGGGGGGGAAGAGGGGTGGTGTTACCCCCCTCTCCCCCCTCGGCCCTTAACGGGCGGTCCCACGTGACGCCCTAACGGGGCGGGCGGCGACGCGTTTCCCCCACGGCGGCGGTACCGCCCGGGCTCGCGGATGGCCGTGCGGGCGGCAGCCGCGCCGTGAGGGGAGGAGGGGGCGCGGGCTACAGACATCCGGTCCCTTCGCGCGCCGCCGTCCTGGCGCCGCAGGTGAGTGTCGCGGGACGGCGCGGGAGCAGCCGCCCTGAGGCGCAGGTGCAGCTGCGCTGCCGGCTCCCCCCGTCCCCGCCCTGCCCCGTCCCGTCGCCTCCGCCCTGTCCCGTCGCCTCCCCTCCTCTGTCTCGAAACGCGCCGCCCTCCCTGGCTTCCTTCCCCCCTTAATACTTACTATTTTTGACGGTAAGTTATTTTCTCCCCCCTGCCTTTTTCCTAAAAAAAGCGCTAATTCCCTCCAGCAGTGGTGGGAATTGGGTGTTCTCCCCATTCCTGAGCAGCGTGTGCAAGCAGTGGGGGGAAAGGAGGAAAACATGTCTTGGCTTCAGCTGCTCTAGTAGGCACGGACGAGGCGGGGGCGGCCGTAAAAATAAATAAATAAAATCTGTTAGGCTTGTGCTGACGTCGGTGAGGCGGGCAGGCATTCCTGGAGGACGGTGTGGCCAGAGGCGAGTTCTGCTGGCCTTGGCTCTTACCCGGCAAACCTGCGGTGCCTCCTGTCTGAAAGAGTGAGTATCACTGAGGCCTTCCCCCGCCTCCCCCCCCCCCCCTTTTCCCACTTGGTGGGGGTGGGGGGGTGGGGAGCGGGTTGATGAAGCACTGGCATCAACTGACATTTCCCCCCCGCGGGATTGACGGTTGTATTTGGATGCCCCCCTGTCTGTGGCTGTCACCTCACAGTGACATCCCCGGAGCAGCACCCTGCAGGCTCGTGGTCCTGCTGGTCCCTGGAGCCCTAGCAGTGCTTCAGCCTCGTGGGTTTGTTTATTACTGGTGGAGGGGTTAAACTGGAGCCTTGGGTGCGTGACACGGGCTCTTCCTGCAAACGCCGAGAAATTAGAAAATTAAAGAGAGAAAAAAAAAAAAAATCCCCGCGCGCCCCCCCCCTCCCCTTTTGAGGCTAGTTTGATTTTTGTGGTTTCACACAAGTAGTGGTATGAAAAAGACCAGCAAACGAATTACAAGCTGGAGGCTTAGAGAGCGAAGCAGGAAATTTATCATGTGAAGCTTTGCCACCGCTGCACAAAAAAAAAAAAAAAAAAAAAAAAAAAATTACCTATTACAGTGGCCGGGCACGCAGATAATAGAGATCGTAGAGCAGTGCTAGGTCATCCTGTCCATCTCCCTCCTGGTTAATGGAAAAAACAGTTACACCCTCGGCTCTCTGCATATGCTTTTTTCTCTGTGGCTCGGCAGGAAGGCAAGGCTAGACTCAAGAGACGGTGCCAATTTTTTTAACAGTGAGGGTTGCTGACCTTTGCAGCACGAGTTATCTGTGGATCCAGCTGCTTTTCCATCATTCCCGGCTGTCGCTGGGTGGCTCTTGCTGGGTGGGAGCTACAGGCTCAAGGTGGGAGGAAGCCCAGAGCTGTTTTATGCTCAGGCGCTAGATGGCTATTGTGGTCACTCCTGGTTCTTTTCCAGCTTTTGGTCTCAAATCTTTTTTTATGTGATAATTTTTATTTTTTTATTGCGGCAGAACTTGCACTGAAGTTTCTGGCAGCAGGACTGAACACAGCTGTGTGCGACCCTGCACGAGAACAGTGTGGTTGATGCAAACTACCACAGTGCATCCTCTAACTTACCATAACGTCTTTTACTACTTGTGACGACAGCTTGCCTGCTCATGTCTTCCCGGTTTATGTTTATGGGGAGGTGTCTGCTGCAGCCCATTGCCACTAGCAAGGAGCCCGTTTCTTTTCCTCATCTTCTTTCGCCGCCTCGGGAGGTACTGTTTGGTGCCTGCTGAAGCGCTACCGGATTCGCCGTGCAAGGCTGGTTTGGCTTTCAGGGAGCAAGGCAGCGTTTCGGGGTGGCTGCAGGCTGGATCCCAGTCACATGCTGGGGTGGCAGAAGCCCAGGGTTGGGTTAGGGATGCGGGCCCAAGGAAATGGGCTTCCTTTCCATTTGCTGGAGTCCTTTGCACTTGCTCGAAGCTAACGTGGGACTGCAAGGGGAGAGTGCACAGGGACATCCTGGTCTGAGTGTGCGTCTGACTGGGGCCATCGGTGGATGCTAAGGGAGGATCTTAGGGATAAGCTGGGGCTTTGACCCAAAATACCCCAGACTGCAATGATTTATGCCTCGGGGCCTTCCTCTGTACGTCCTTGATGGGCACTTCTCCTATTAATTCGTCCAGTTGCCACTGAGCCCCTGCAGACTCGCGAGTGGAGGCGGTTGTGGCATCTGAAAGCGCAACGGGCAGCAGAAGATCTGCTAGTTTGTATTTCTGCGTGTGTCCAGCGTGGCCAGGGATCTCTGGGGTGGTGTCGAGGCTGAGTCATTGTCCCTGTGATGATGATGATGAGGGGCGGTGTGGGCAGCTCGCGCATCCCCCGCTGCTTGGAGAGGCTCTGGCACCTCTGCCACGTCCTGGGCTGCCCCAGGTTGCGTGACAGGAGGGGGAGCTCGCACTGCACCAGTTGCACAGGACAGCAGGATGGGACATGAGGACAACTGGCTGGGGGGTGCCAGGAGCACCTGCCACCTCCCCAAAACAAGAGGAATCTCCTTGCACTGCTTCCCTTTCGCACCAGCCCTCATTGCAGCGCTGGAGCAGGAGCCTGTGTGTGTTAAATTTGCTCCAAGCGCTATTGATTGTGAAGCTGAACTTCCTCCTGAAATCGTTAAAGCCTAAAAAATTGATGGTACAATAGAGCCCATTATTAGCTACATAACTTTTCTTTCTTTCTTCTCTCTCTTTATATATATAAATTTTATTTTTTATCAACTCAAAAGGGCCGAGTCTCCGCTCAGATTTGTGTGCTGTGTCTCTGCAAGGGCCAGGCAATGTGCCCTTCTCCCCGGCCGGCCTCCGGCACCTGTCAGCACAGTGTGCTGCACAATTTGTTAGGAGAAATGCTGAAGGAGGAATCAATGTGTGCAGGGTTCTCTCTTCTTTTAATCTGAGCCTCCTCTTTTGTGGCCTCAGGATAGGTCTTATTTATTTATGCTTTTATAAATAAAAATATTTGAATGGCGAGGGTAATATTCCCTGTTGTGCCTGTCCCTCAGTCTAACAGCAGCTGAGTTCTTGGTAGGTATTGACTTACCATTTTAGTAACAGCTGAGTTTTCCTCAAGGAAATCCCCCAGGGCTGGCCATTACTGTGTCGCTGTATAACAGAGTGGAAAGATGGATTACCTGGATAGATCTCCTCCAGTGTGACTGCTCCAAATGACAGGCTTCAGCTATTTATACCTGCTTCCGTTACAGCCATCAACCTTTATGTCATGTTAAGGGGGTTTGCAGCTGCTAGGAAAGACTTGCAGCATCTCCAGGTATGAAGTTGTTGGGAAAGGTGCTGATTTCTGGGTGGGACCATCCACAGTGTCCACTCTGCGGCTCTGATGGCAGGTAGTGAAGTTTGATGCCTCATCTAAGTTGCAGCTCCTGGAAGTGAGTGAATCCCTGTGAACTGCAGCTTTCCTCTCTAATATGAAGCTTTTACCTTTTCTGGTTACTCTGGTTACTCAGGAAAGCTTGAGTACATCTGGAAAGGTGAGAAATAAGAAACTCGGGGGAAAAAAAAATCTGTTTGTGTATGTATGTGCATGAGCATAAATTAAATCATGTTATTTTGAGCCGATATCACTTTTTTTGCTGAAGTGGCAGAAGGAAGGTGACAGCTCGTGCTGGGTGCGTGTGCAGGGCTTGCCGTGACGTGGCCCCTGCCTCGCACCGTGCCTGACTCCTGCGCCCTGATGGTTCCAGTGCTACCAGAGCCATTGCAAACCCTCTCCCTGAAATGCTTCTTCGCTCCAGGAGGAACAAGAGACCCCTCCTCCTGCTCCCCTCAGCGCTTCCCTGGCTCGGGAAGTTTATTGCAAGCAGGATTCAACATTCCTGCTTGTGTAGACCTGGTCTTGGACACCAGTCCTCCCAGAACAGAGCAGTGCATGTTCTGGGTATGTGCTTAGCCATCTTCTAGTGCTGAGCCCTGTCTGCCTCTGCTTTGTAGTTATTACAAAATATCACCTGGCCATACTGCAGAAAAAACGAGGGGTTTAAAAGGAAAAGTTTTTGTTTGTAAGCCTGAGATTGGGGGATTTGGGGCTGTTTTTTGGCGTGTTTCTCTGCTGCTCTTGAATTTTCATCTGTTGCTCTCTAGGTGTGTTACCAGCCAGAGCTTTGCAAGCATTTAAGGGAGTCAAAAAGCAAAAGTCCCTTTTTATCTGAAAGCGATTTGGGGACGTGGATGGGCCCTCAGTGTAAGGAACAGGAAAAATAGCCTTGGTGGTCTCTTGCTTCCTGCCCACGCTTCATCTGTGACTGGAAACGAAGCTTATTTTATGGGTTCGAAGAGATCAGCCTTGAGATTGTTGCTTCCCTTTGTTCAAAAAGAAACAGGCAGCAAAAAAAGCCTTGAAATCAAAGTGAAACTGGAGGCTTTTACAAGTGGAAAATACGGGAAAACGTTTTCATCTAAAGCAAAATACTCAACAATTGCATTTTCACCCTGAGACTGGAAGCTGGGATACAGATTGCTGTGCAAAACTAGAGGAGGGAAGGGTTGGAAGGGTTTTCTCTCCCAGCTGGAGGCAAATGCTCCTGGTGCCTTTGGGAGCTGGGGCGTCATGCAGGTGTTTGCACCCCTGCTGATGTTCAGTGCTTAAATGGGGCTTGAGGAGCTTAACTTGGAGCTGGTGAAGAGCGGTAGCTGTAAGCAGGGCCGAGTGTTCCTTGCATGTGCCACTCTGGGGGGATCCAGCTTTCCTGCCTCTTTCCAGGGGCTCCATCCTGTGGAAGAGACTTGCGAGAACCTTGTCCGCATGGTCCCTGGGTCAGTGCTGGGCACAGGGATCTGAGCCTGGCCGGGTGTTTGAGCGAGGCTTTTATGAGTCAAGGGAGGTCTGAGCTCTGCTAAATCCTCCAAAATGCAGCTGCAGAGAGGGAGTAAATAGTAGCGAGGAGAGCAGGGGCCGAGAATTAATACCTCCCTAGAGGAAAGTAAGCAGAGAGCCACCAATTAGAGTAACTTGGATTCATTTTGTGAGCCCGAGCTAATGAGCATTCATTAGAACTTGAGGTTCTGGGGTGTAAGATGCTCTGGAGCTGTGAGGTGCTGCTGGACCTCAAGGCATGGCCAGAGAGGAAGCAGAATTCCTTAGGGACCCACCAACAGCTGTGGAAGGCCTTGCCTAGGTGCTGAGATCCTGGGTAGCCCTTGAAGCCTTATCTTTTGCATAGAAAATAATGGGCAATGTTAATTTTCCAAGAGATGGAAAACCCTGCCATGCAGGGAGCTGGGAAACTGCAGAAGCCGGAAACGCTGTCATGCATAGGGTAAGATGGATAAAACAGTCTGCTTTGGGCCACTTTGTGAGGAAGTGGGTTGCAGAAACCTTCCTGGTGCGGCCCTGGCATGTGCAGGAGCTGGAAGATTGGGGCCAAGAGGATCTCCCTGCGGGATTTCAGGCTCGCGGGCTGCCACTGGGGCAGCTCTGCGTGCCCTGCCAGCTGTGCTGTCAGGGTGTTGGGTTGTGGCTGAGCGTCGCACGGGCTTTTGGGGAGTTCCAGGTCCTGGAGTCAGGAATAAGTGCGAAACTGGACTTGTTCCCGAAGTGCTGCAAACTTTGGTCCTGGAGAAAAGCTTGAAAATGCGACCTGGTGTCTCCTGCAGGTTAAAAAACACGTCGAGAAGAAAAAGAACCTAAAACAAACTCTTAGGACAGTTCTGGCTGCTCAGAGATGACACTGCGGCCGTAGCGCAACCCTGCAGCTGCCCTTGCCGCTCCTGTGCGATCTGTGCTAGGAGAGACCTGAATTTTGACCACGCTTCATGGCTGCTGCTCCAAGCTGCTTACAGCCGCTTGCCCACAGCAGGCCCTAACACTTCCCAGAGCCAGGTGCCTGCCAACGCATTTAGCCATCTAAATATATGTGGCTTCCCTTTCGGACAGGCTGTATGCTGAGGTATCCAAGCCGCCGCCAGGCAGAAGTGCTCGGTACGTAGGAAAATCGTGCTCCTTATACTTAGATGCCTAAATAGAGGGTTTCAAAGCCCAGCTCTTGGCACCTGTTTTTTAAACCCTTTGCCTCCCTGGCGTGTCCAAGGTGACTCCAGGGGCCGGCAGAGCTGGGAATAGCAGTGCCATCCGCAAGGCTTTGTCCCAGCCAGCGACTCAACCACAGCAACGCGCGCCCCTCGGCACCAAGAACTTTCTGTTCCCTTCTCACAGAAGTGTGAATGACGGATGTGTGACACTCCAGAAGCTTATACAATTTTTCGGCCAGTTTCCCCAGAGTCATTATTTTGGGTACATGCTTTGTTTGTTTATGCTTTTTGTTTTTACTCAAACAGCATACTTTTTTTTTTTTTTAACTTTATTATTGTGTCTGGAAAGCTCTGGGTCTTCCTTTCCCCTCCCCTCTCCCAGATGGGTGGGCTATATTTTTTAAAAAAAAAAAAAAAAGGAAGGCTCCACACAGGAAATATTAGAATTAAAAAAGGAAATATTTTGGTTCTGCAATGAATGAAGTCCAGCCTTTCCAGGGAGGATGTGGGAGAGAGGGGGGGCAGAAAGTGGCAGGTGTGTTTGGAGGGAAGGGAGTGCCCTGCCATGTATTTTAAGCTCTCCTGGTTCCCTGCCACTCATTTTACAGCTCTCCAGTGAAAAAGGATCCGGGTCTTAGTTTGCTTTTAATCTCATTGTGACCAGGTTTAAGAAACAACTATCCTGCTCTTACAAATCTGTTTCAGCTCATCTATTTGATTAGATCTTTCCTCTCCATTATTGTAACTGGAAGGAGCTAGGGGGGCTGATTTACCCAAGCTGGTGGGTCTGAAGGAAAAGGAATTTGTGTTTTCAGGCAGGAGGAAGCAGGCTCTGAGTTTCCTCCCGGTGGATCCCCAGGAGCAAAGGGAGTTGCTGCGGAAGAGCGGCTGTCAGGAGGAGGACTTCAAAGGGTGGCATGAACCTCCCTGCTCCCCATGGCGGGGAGGAGAGCTCGAAGCCAGTGCTGCGACTCCGGCACCAGGTTGTTCCCAGGGAGTTGGAGCAGCATCCGCAGTCGCTCTGAGAAGCGTCTTGATGGCTGCGCGGCTTCAGTTGTGGTTGGTAGCTGAATGAATAGCTGCAATATAAATAAATAAGGAAAAAA